>NC_142030.1:58132700-58432700 GCF_982192425.1 Myodes glareolus
AGTGAGAGAGAGAAGGGAAGAAGGGGGCCCTCTGTGAGTCCTGCCTCGGCTTCCCCTCACACAAAGCAGGAAGTGATGCCCTCCCTTGTGGCCCAGGGGAGAGCACTGCCTGATGGCTTTTTGGTTTGATCTGTGGTGGTACCAGGGATTGGCAATGACTATTCCAGCCATTGGCAGACTTTCCATGGGTTTGGTGTCCTCTGCCCCAGCATGCCAACCCTTCCTCTTTGAGTAGGTAGAGTCGTGGAGGAGAAAAACGTGGTGGGCATGCGATTCTGAGCTGAGCTGGCAGGAGAGAGGGGGAAGAGGGGAAGGATAGACTATACTCCTCATCAATGTGCAGGAAACACCCCCACACACACAGAACTTGTTCTGCTGGCTGGGTTCACCCAGGGGTCACATGCTGCACACTCCAGGAGGAGGCCACCAGTCTGCTCCAGGTAGTTCAGAATTCAGGACTCTTCTCATTGCTAAGCTGGGCAAGAGACAGTGTTCTCAGTTTTTGGTTTTCCCCTCAGCCAGTATTACTTCTCTTCATATACACATGGGTTAGTGCCTGGTTACAGAACACAGGGTTTTACACTGGTGTGTGTGTGTGTGTGTGTGTGTGTGTGTGTGCACATGCGTGCATGTACAGAGAAAAGCCATGACTCAAGAGAGTGTCAGAGAATCCCCGAGTCACAGAGGGGTGGGTAGCCATTTCCTTTCAGCCTCATTTCCCTGAGGCAAACATCCTCTATTCAGGCTGCTATGAGTCCATTCCTAGGGCACCTACACGAATCCTGTGTCCAGTAAAAAAGAGTTGAGCAGACGAGGCAATGAGTGGCCTCATCATTATCATGGTGAGTGGCTACACCACCTGGGTGGATGGTAAGGGGCCAGCTGCCTCAGAAAGATAGCACTATTTTGAACACAGAACGTGAACCAACTAGGTTAACTCCCCCTCAAACCGTTGATCTGATCCGTCCTTCTTAGCACACTGTCCTTCGCCCCAAAGCCAAGGTTCAGAAACAGACAGGAAAGGAAGCCAGGAGACCTGGAAGGACTCTGCTGGGTGGTGGCCCCAGTGATTCCTAGCTTGCCAGGAAGTACTGAAGAGAGAGCTCCCTGGGCTCTGCTTCCCAGGCTCCTGGGGATCCTGGGTTTGTCTTTCAGCTTTCACTTCCTCCCCCTGGATCCTGGATCCTGGAAGCCAGCAACAGTTTCTGAGCTGAGAACTGATGACCAAACACGTTAGCCTAAGGGGTCTAAACTAAACTCCTCCCCTCGGCCTTCCACCCCGGCTGCTGCTTTCAGTGCCTAGACCTCCTGATGCTGGAACTTCCGACCCAAGTCTCACCCAGCTCGCCCATCTCCACACAACCACTCTGTTATTTATCACTTAGTGTGGATTCAGCTGCTAACCCACAAATTGCTGATTTGGGGGGAGACGGGCGCCTCTCTGCTTGAGACTTCAGTTCTCAGAGTAAGCAGGATAGGGAGCATCTAAACCATAGCGAAGGGGAGCAGCGTTGGGAAGGTTGAGGACCTCTGCCCCAGATAGTGACTGTATCTAAATCCACATCTTGAACTTTTTAGAACAATCCCTGATTTCAAATTCTGTGTCTCCCCAATCAGATATTTCTGTCCCTTTGAGCTACTTGTTCCAGCAATGGGATGGTTGTTTACCAACTAATCGAGATAAGAATCATTTTGATCTTGGAACAGGCCTGGAAACTGCCCCCCATCCCCGCAACATCAGAATGTATAGTTCTGCTCAGTGGGACACAGTACGGCTGGGGCCAGGGGAGGCGAGGGTCACTAGAACAGCCTCTCCTTCCGCCATCATCCCCCTGGAGTTGGCAGGAGAGGGGCTTACTCACTTGTGCAAAGCAACCACAGCGCAGGTCCCACCTTCTCCAACATGGTCTTGCTCATTTTCTTCCCCAAACTCAGGCTGGAAGTGGCAAGGCGCTGGACAAGTCTGGGTTGACTGGCTAAATGACAGCAGCCTCTGGCCTGGCTCACCCTGAAGTCCCCGCTGCTCTCCTCCTGTTCACCTGTGCCAGACTGGGCGCACATGCCCCGCCCTGTCGACAGACTGGCAGGGGAGCTCACCAATGGGCGAGGCGCACACTCCACCCACTCTACCAAAGGCTCCTACAAGAGTTGTCCCCAGCGTTCCGTGGAGCCAGCCTGCTTTCTCCCTCCTCAGGAGAGGTGCAAAGTCCTGGGCTTCTCACTAGGTGTGGGCCTCTCACGTAACTGACGGGAAATTGTAATAAAAAGGGAACAACCTCAGAAGTAGGGTTCCAAGCTAGTAAAAGAAGGGCGTTGTCCACGTTTGCTGAGGTGCGTTAAGACTCAGCACTGTATTTTTCTACACCCACCCCTTTCTTCTCTGACACCCACACTAGGACAGAGACCCTTCATGGAGGGCGCAGGAAGTTCCTGCACTCCGGGTTGGTACTCTGCCTGGGAAAGCGGCAAATACACACAAAACAGAGAAGATAGTTATGTCTTCGCTCTCCTGACTCCGTTTTCAACACCGAAGTTGTGTATCCTCTGAATACCTCAGTTCCAAAGCAGTGAGGTATTTATCACCTTTAAATGTAACAGATTGGCCACAGCACCTTGAATCTCAGTTCTCAGAGGCAGAGGCAGGAGGATCTCTGTCAGTTTGAGGTCAGCCTGGCCTACAATGTGAGTTCCAGGACAGCCAGGGATACACAGTGAGACTCTGCCTTAAAAAAAAAAAAAAAAAAAAAAAAAAAAAAAAAAAAAAAAAAAAGACAGGCAGGTAGGCACTATAGGAAATAGCAGGAAATAATTCTCCAGGAGAGCTCTCTGATCAGGTTCTGCCACAGACCTCTATACATTACAGAATATGCACAAATGATCTTATGTCATTTAACAAAATAATCTGGCGTTTTTCGCATTCGTACACACAACACCCCTGACTTCTGTTTAGTGGGTAACAATATAGCAGTGATGTCCTCGCCTCCAAGTTTGTTCACATTTCTGCTAAGATATTAGTCTTGAGCTTCCTGGCTTCAAGAGGCTCTTTGTGTTCCTGAAAAACCCATTGCTTCTGGGTACAGTGATGGCTGCAAAGACTTCCCTGGGCGTTGCCCTGTATTCTGAACTCCCCGTGTAAATTACCCATAGCAGGCTTTTCTAGCTACTAGACTTAGTCGGCTCACAGAGGTTATTGCTTTCTATTTATTACCCTTCGCTTAGTCACACTGCTGCGTTCTCTCATTGTATAAAATACTTTTTCAGTTCCAATAGTTTATGACACCATTGCCAGATTACTCCTCCTGAGACACAGTCCCTCTGACATGGGGTCTCTGTTCTGGCCCTATTGCTAACTCCGCAAAACTTAACAAATGAACATCTATCTGCTCCTCAGACTGTTCTTTCAGGTGTGGTAGGATTCATTCTTCGACATCCCCTCCCTTCCAAGAATTACCTTCTGAGTGTGTAACCTCTGTTCTGACTGTCCTTGGACATTTCTTTAGAGCACAGCTCATTCTTCCCTGCCCCAGAACTGTGAGCTCCATTCTCTGCAGTTCCTCTCCACTGTTACCTCGGTTATATTTCATCTACCTCATCCTTTAACCGCCTGCTCACACATCGTTTCCCCCACGACGCCTTTGCTGCCTTCCCAGTTCTGGAGGGCTTTGCTCTTTCCTATGGCTCAGTGCAGCGTTCCAAGTTTCTTGTAGACCCAGAACTACACTCTACCTTACACTTCAGTTATATTTAGTCCTTGTCTCAAGCCTCCTAATAAACTGTGAGCTCATTCATTCATCCAGCCAATGTCGTTAGATGGGGTCTAGCTAAATGGGGACCGTTCCATCTAGCTAGAAAGACGGGATGCTTTGCCCTATGTGTCTAACTAGTTCAGTCTAGTACAGGGCCGGGGGTGTAGGAGGTAATTAGTAAACGTCTACAAACGTGGAGACAGACGGGAAGATGTACGGATGAAGGTGTTGTTATTCCATTGGCTCACTTTAAGAGCTAACCACGCCCATCCCAGCCACTTTTGACCCCTCCCCTCGCTGCCATCTTCCTCTCTCTCTCTCTCTGGTGTGTATGTGTGTGTGTGTGGATGCGTGCATGTGCATATGTGTGTTTGTTTCGTCTCGTATGTACCTGTGTCTTTGTTTTCTCTCTGTTTTCTCTCCTTTAAGCAATAAATGTCTCCCTCTTCTTTAAATAATACTATGTCCTATGAGCCTTTTATCCGCCGTAACCACCCGCCTGACTCCCCGGCTGCATGGCGCTGCAGGGACTCACGGCCATCCTTGCCGGACTCCGTGAGCCGCCTGGGACTTTCCATCAACATATTTATCATAAAAGAACAAAAAGTGTGATCACAGAATGTGGCAAGGTTGAACTGGAGACCTCTGGAAACCTGAAGACAGATGAATGGAAGGACGCGGAGTCTTGGGGCGTCTAGGATGCGAGGGTCAAATGTTGGGTTACTGGGGATGGTAGGGGTGGTAGCAGGAGTGTCATGAGATAGGGTGGGTTTATGAAGCTCTCAAGATTTTTATGTTGCCCCTAGTTACAACCAAGGGCCATGAATGTTGAGGCAAAGATGTGAAGGGGGTACAACTTGCCCACTGTATGGTCCTTACACATTTCTGTTAAAAATGTCAGGTCGGTTGTAAGCTGTGACCTCTCTTTAAACATACCATGGTGCTCTCCCCACACCTGTCTATCAAGGACTAGTCTGTTCTGTATAACTGGCATTTTTCATTCCTGGACCTCTTCTAGATGCCGTGAAGCCAAGGAAAGTTTGTTATGACAGAAGTGCTGATTTTCAGGATGAGCTTTGAATGGGCAGCCTCCGGCGGGGAGGAGACACGTTTTCTTTAGGTCCTTCCATCCACTCCTAAACTTCAGTGTCTGAGAATCAGCCAGGAGGGAAGGGGTTAAGTGAAGCCTGCATTCCTTCCTCCTGTAAGCTGCCGCCCAATGGGGCCAGAGGCTAAATTTAGAGACTAGCTAAGGTTTCTTGCTAACAGCTGTCCCTCAGAGGAGCCCTCCTGAAGAGAGAAAGCTTGGTCCCTCTCTAGCTGGAGCTTCTGGGCATTTTCCTGGGGTCCTTGGCCCTCGGTGTGAACACACCAGTCAGAGGTGAGTGTTCATCCTCTCCAGTCTGCTGTGGTGAGCTGGGACTTAGATTTAAGTGGGTGCCAGTCTGCCCTGACTGTCAGGCCACAGCCATAGCTGGGACGTCAGGGACTTTTTGTGCCGTAATAGGTTGTGGGGATAGTACCTCTGCCCAAGGCCTCGACTGACACAGTGTCACTGAAGGGGGCCTGCTGTCCCTTATAGTAAAAATAAAGGGTGTGCACATTCACGTGGTTGGAAGGGGGTCTATGAGTGTCCTTTTTAGTCTGGAAAATTCATTGTCTTTTAATCTCCTGCATTACAGTTAAGATAAACTTTGGCTTCCCTCTCTACTTCCCTGGTACTTCTATAAAAAAGGAGGCAAGTTGCACTTCTAAAATATTGTGTCACTTCATGGTGTCCTGCTAATGATAGCTGAGCTCCATCTTATTGGTTTCCCTGTGGGTCCTTTACCTGCTGGGATAGTAGCATGCAGTACCCTCCCCTCACCCAGCCCACCAAGGTGACATTGGCGACACACCCCCTCCCCCAACAAAGCCTCTGGAATTCCCTAGCCAATCTTTCCCTGTCAAACAGGCCAAGGCTGAAGGCTATCATGGCGACCGGTGGAGCCCCAGAGGAGGAGCAGGTAGTTCCAAACGAGGAGGATGAAGCCCATGTGAGAGCTGTGCAGGCCCACTACCTCCGGAGTCCCTCTCCAAGCCAGTAAGTGGGCCGTGCTGAGTGCCACACATGTCCCTCAGCATGATTCTGGGGTTTACTCTCCATGATGGCACCCTGACAGCATCGAGGCATGGTGAGGCCAGACACTGGTGTCACCGGAATATGTGGTGCCTGCTGCAGGCTGGCATGGTGGGGGTGGGGGGGATGACAAACACATGGGGAAGGACCAAAGGCTTCTGGGAAGTGCTGCTGCTGGCCTGAACCTGATTATAGGAATTTGGCAGGTCTACCTTCAGGGTGTGCTTGATTCACCAGGATCAGGGATGGGGTGAGCGCTGAGATGACAGAAAACGTAAGAGGGGAAATGAAGAAGGAAAGGGGCCATGGGCCAGGTCTGGGTACTAAAATAATCCTGCGTCCACAATGGAGCTGCTGCTTTCCAACTAGAAACACCGTGGGGCAAATGGCAGGTTGCCAATGCAGAGACCAGCATCTGCTAGAAGAGCCCTGAGCTCTCTAACGGAATGCCATGGGCTGTAGAGATGATTCCCTGGGGAAAGGCGCTTGCCGCCAAGGCAGACCACCTGAGTTTGATCCCCGTAGTCCACACAATAGGACAGTGCTGACCCCAGCATGTTGTCCTCTGACCCCCACATACGATCCATAGCATATGTATTCTTCTCCCTCCGCACACAGAAATAAACAAGTGTAATTTTAAAAATCAAAGAAAGAGAATCAGGGTGTGGCGGCACGTGTCTTTAATCCCAGCACTTGGTGGGGTGGGGGGGCAGAGGAATTCTCTGAGCAAGGCCAGCCTGATAAACAGAGCGAGTTCCAGGACAGCCAGAGCTACCCAGAGAAAGCCTGTCTCAAAAAAAAAGAAAAGAAAGAAAAAAAGAATGACTAAGACAACAGAGCTTTGCCCAGGGTGCCGTTTCCTGGAAAGAAGGCCACCTCCCTTGTGCTCCGAGTCCACCAGCTGGAACTCAGCAAGGCCCTACTTGCTTGCCAGGGTTGATAGGTCCCGGGTCCATGGGCCCAGGGAGAAAAGGAACTGAATTTGTTTATACCCAACAGTCTCGGCCACAGGGTGCCCCTTCCATGAGTCTACCCACATCACCTTTGTGCCCACACAGAACACTGTGACTGTCTCAGGTCCGAATGCAGCACCCCCTGGTCTCTCCAGGATGACAGGTAGGAAGGCGTCCAGAGGCGATGTGGCTGTCCTGTTCCTGGTGAACAAAGTGACTCCAGACTGAAGAAATTTAGTTGAACCAGGAGGAGCCCTTTATCTCTAGCTCTGGCCTTTGGCTCCCATGCAACAGCGCTCTGGGTCTTTCTTCGTTCATTGTCTTCTATTGCCACGTGTGAAGTGGGTGGGAAAGTGAGGCTTCCTTGAAGACTCAATGGCCTTTGCACACTAGGTCTTGCACATGGAAAATTGGAGCATATACCACCCCAAAGTTCATGCTTGGTTTGTTTTATGATTTTTTTAAATGCTACAAGATCCCCGGCAGCAGTATGTAGCAGAAATGCTGTAGTTCCCAAATGGTGGTAGCAGACCATGTGGCGGCTGACAGTGGACCCTGGGAGCAGCGAGTCCCAGGCAGAGACGGCTGCCGGTCGGTCCCGGAGCAGTAGCTGGTCCCAGGCAGGGAGACACATGGCAGGCAGGCAGGAGACAGAGACATGGATAGACATGACATGCAGAGTGAGGTTGAATATTTATTCAGGGGGTTATGGAGGGGGAAGTGAGAAGGGGGGCATTTGGGTAGGAAGTCGGGAACAGGTTGCAGTTTCCAGTGTGGCTGTTGGAAACCGCTGTCAGAGGGTCCATAGCTAGTGTATAACTAACCAGGGCAAGAAGCAAGGGTTGGATATAATCAGCAAGGAAGGAAGGAAGAGCAGAAAAGGTACAGCAAATAAGAAGGAAAAGTAGAATGTGGGTTTAAACACATGTGTACATAATTGCATTAAATCTGAATAGGTCAAATATTCCAATTAAAAGACGAAAATTATCAACTCCCTTTTTTAAAAGCCCAAGTGCTGTCTATGACAAGGAGATAAAAAGGCTACAGAGAGAAATCTTGTATTTTACTGATTGCTCAGAAGTCAGTGACATAAACACAAAACAGTGAGTCGTGGTGATAATTTGGCACCTAGAAGGGCACAATGAAGTGATCTTGCCTTTGGTCTAAGATATCGAAAGCCTGAGCTGGAAGAATTTGAGGATTAGGATTTCTTTAAGGCAAAGGGACCTCAACAGCTGGGGCTGGGTGTCATAGAATGTCTCACGGTCCTGTTTGTGCTGTGGCTGTCTGGGCTGCTGTTCAGAACGCCCGAGGATATCTCTCTATGCAGTTCATCCACGTGGGGCACTTTGTCTGCTAAAACTGCTGCTAAATGCCAAGAATTGTATTCCAGAGAAAAAGACAGAGTGTTTGAGTTTCCTTATTCCTAGACCACAAGATACACATCTCTTCTGTTATGCTTCGCATACACACACACACACACACACACACACACACACACACTCCACAAAGTTTCAAAGGGGATAATATAGACTCAGTACCCAATCAGAAGAGTTCTAAGGTTGCATTCTAAAGAGGAGAACTAGGATCAGAAGCACTGTGGTCATCTCTGAAGGATAAGCTCAGCTGCCACAAATACAGACACAAACAGGAAGGAAGCCAGTGAAGCCCAGACACGGCAGAGTTTAAGATAAGCACGTTAGAGAAAAAGAAGGAAATGAGATTGAAGCTTCAATCCACAAGGAAAACATAATCACTTAAAATACCTGTGACCTAACAGCGTAGCCTCAAAATACATAAAGCCAAAGCAAAAATAAAACAAAAATCCAGGCAGGAAGGATGGCTCGGCACTTAAGAGCACTGGCTGTTCTTCCAGAAGACCTGGGTTCAATTCTCAGCACCCACATGGCAGCTCACAATGGTCTGTAACCCCAGTCCCAGGGGGCACAACATGCTCTTCTGGCCTCTGTGGGCACTACACACATCTAGTACACATACATTACATATACATATACATAAAATTAATTAATTAAAAGAACTGACAAAAGTAAAAAAGTTCACTATTTTAACCAAATATTTTAAACCTCTTATTAAATGATAGAAGGATATAAATAAATTATGAAGAATACAGATATATTCAAACAAAGTTACCTAATGGCTTTTACAGAACATATACAGGTGTGTATATGTGTGTGCATGTGTAATGTCGTGTGTGCCTGCCCAACTACTTCAAGATATTCACTCTCATCATTGGCATATAGAATATTTACTAAAATAGATCCATTAGTGGGCTATGCATATACCAACAAATTTCTGTGATCATAGCTAAATTGTGGTAAAAAAAGAAATCAATTAAAAACCCAAATAAAACGAAACCACAGTTTACTACAACATCATGCTCCACAGCACACCTAAAATGAAAAGCTGCTGTTGGCGACATTAAGGAGGGTGTGAATGAATCAGAACTCCCCTGCATTGCTGGTGAGAGTGTGAACTGGCAGAATCATCAGGAGCTTTTGCGTTCTATCTACGAAAGTTAAACACATTGGCTCCCCTATGACATAGCAAGCTCACTCTCAAAACATCCAAACAAAACTAAGAAAAAATAGGCACCAGAATATATACTCTAACATGACGAGCTATCCAGCTAACACTAGGCTGGATAAATGAAGTCAGTTGTATATAAATGCTGCCCTGGAGGACGTGTATTTTATTAACTGTCTCCTGATGTGGGTAGGCTTCTCAGATTCTTGGCTGAAGAAGGCAAATAGCAAGTACACGCAAAGTAAGGGAAGCCATTGAAATTGGGGCGGGGAGACCCAGTTGCATTGCTTTGTAGCAAGTTAGCCTACTACAAAACAAAAGCACTTGCTAACACTGAAATTACACCTGGGTGGGACCCTTAGCCCTGAAGCAGCCAGGTCCCCTTCCCAGGTAAAACTAGGATGAGCCTAAAACATAAGTGGACTCAGATGAGCATCCTTCAGACATGGTCCAGCACCCACTGCAGATTTTCTCTGGTTCTCAATGATTGCTGCTGAATCCCACTGGTTTTGGTGCCCCTCTTGGTTTGTGTCTACTTACAACTCCCTGTAAGCAGATCTCAGATCAGCTACCATTTTCAGATGTTTTCAAGGAAAACACACAGATGATGATGCCCTGTCATCCCAAAGTCTGAAGCGTGAGTTATTATTCTGTAATAGCTGTAAGCACAGGTGTTTGTGCAAACAATCCCACTGCATTGCATAGAATGAAGCTTGAATCAACCCTAATGAATGCATTCAGTGTGCGTGTGTGTGTTCGTGCATCATCATGTATGGGAATAAATGTGCCCCTGCATCTAAAGGCCAGAGGTCAACCTCGGGTGTCATTCCTAACGCTCCGTGCACTTTGTTACTGAGACAGGCTCTCACTGGCTCCGCTGGCTGCAGTGTGACCCTCCTGCTTAGTCCTCCCCAGGACTGGGGTTATAAACGTGTACAATGCCTGACTGTCTACACAGGTTCTGGGGGTCAAACTCGGGTCCTCAGGCTTACACAGCAGGCACCCCCCTAACTGAAAAGACAACTCCTTGACTAGGAGAAAACACCTGCAAATTACATATCTGACGAAGGATTCATACCTAGAATATGGTTATTTAGGCCCTCAAAATACAAGGAATGTGTTTTTAACTCTCAAAATTCAACTTCAGATGTACAAAAGGTTTGAAAATATGCTCCCCCAAACATGATATACATATCATCCACAAGCATGTGAAATTATGCTCAAAACCCTTTGTCACTGGAGAAACTGAAACAAAGCCCGTAACCGTAGAGTACCTGGAATGAAAAAGACTACCCCCGCCCAGCTGTTCACGAGGGTGCAGCAATTAGAACAACCTTAGGCTGGAAATACAGCCTGCGGCCGTTTCACAAACCGTCATTTGTTACAAAATTGCATGCACACCTGCCTAAAGAGAGTCCTATCCCTGCACGGTCCAGCCATTCTAGGTCTGAATTGAGACATGAAAGCTGAGTATCACGGACAGAATTGTACATGTGTGTTCATGGTAGCTTTATCCTAAGAACTCAGAAGTTTGAAACAGCCTAAAAGTCTATCAACAAGTGAGTAAATAGTCACACTCATAATCAGAATACTATACGGCAATAACAAAGCATGAAGTATTAAGTCAACATGTGGCTGGATCTCGAAGTCATTATACTGAGTGAAAGCAGTCAGACAAAAGCGAGTGTACACCCTATGACTCCATGCTTAGAAAATTGTAGGAGTTTTTTTTTTCTTTTCGTGTCGAGAGATTTTTATAAAGGGAAAGGAAAAGTAAAAAGAAGGAAGGGGAGGGGGAGATGATGGGCCTCTGGGGACAGGAGCGGCAGAAAAGAAGAGAGAGGCAGAGGAGGGAGAGAGACAGAGAGAGAGAGAAAGAGAGAATATTCTAGGAGTTTGAACTTAACTGTGTATTGGCAGAGAACAGATCGGGGATTCTCTGGAGAGCACAGGGCAGGGAGGGGTGAGGTGGAGGGCTTATATAGAAGTGTGATACAGCTATTAGGGAGGATTGATAAGTCAAACCTTAGTGCTCTCAAATAGAAACGTATGTCAAACTCACCATATACTGATATGTACATTTTAAATGTGTGTAGTTTGTACATAAATTTAGTCTCATATAAATCTATGTTTTAAGTCATGGGAGCAGGGAGGACTCATGTAGTAGGCAGAATAGCTCCACGGAAAGAACTTGGACGTTGTTCGGACCAAAACACAGGTCAGGTCTGCTCTTCAGCTTGTCAGTCATAGAATGTGCTATATAAATAACAATCAGGAACAGTCATTTTTCTCAGTGATTGGGAATAGACAATACCGCGTCTATGAACACGTTTTGGATATTTGATAAATGGTGGTCTAGTTCCTTTTTCCTCCAAAGAAGGATCTCTTTCAGTTATTCGCAATATCAATAAATTTTTTCTTGAAGAAAACTTGCTCGCCCTCCAGTGAGGATATCACATTTGTCTGATTCTGCTGTAAGCAAATGCTGTGTTCTCATCAGCAAAGCATTGCTTCTGGCTCTGGATCCCCATCCTGAATGGTCCTCCCCAAGATTCCATACCTCTTGCTTTAGTGCTTTAGCTGAAGGTTCAGGTCTTTCTAAAATATATACACCAAGTATATATATATATATATATATATATATATATATATATATATCATATATCAAGCAGCTTGCCAATACTCTTCCTTGTGCGTTTGTCAAGACAGGGTCTTACCGTGTACCCCAGACTGGCCTCCAGTTGCCTGTCCTCCTGCCTCAGCCTCTCAAATGCTGAGATTACAGGAAAACATCACCGCACCCAATTGAATACTTCTTGTACTTGTTTCCTAGGGTTCTGAACAATCGGTGTGGCTAAAAAGTCATAAATATGCTGTCTGGTAGTTTAGGAGGCCGGAAGTGTGAAATCAAGGTCACCATGACTTGCTTCCTTTGAGGCTGTAGCTGAGACCCCCTCCCTTCTCTTCCCCTAGGTTTAGTTGACGGTAGCCCTTTCTTTTCTTGTGGTAGCATTAATTTCAATCTCTGTCACCTCTTATAAGGACACTGATCATTGGCTTTGAGTATCATCCTAATCTAGGGTGATTTAATCTTAGTAGATTTCATTTAATTACATCACCATGATGCTTTTTTTAAAAAAAAATAATAAACATGTACAGGCTCTGGGGGACACAGCTTTGCAGTACAGGGCACCCTCAATCCACTACAGCCCTAGATCCTACCCTAGAAGACCAAACTTTTCTATAAGACAAAGACAGTGCTTTGCACCACTTCAACGCATGCTCCAAATGGCCGCTGTCAGCACGGCAACTATAACTGCGTCTTGATGGGCAGTGTGCTTGTGGTACCAGCAGAAAGTCTCCACATTGCACCTCATCCGGGGACCTAAGAGCCTGACCAAAGAATGTCGATAATGAATAGGCACGGAAACCTCCATTTCTAACTGAGGCGGACCCTGGCATAGAGCACCTTAGGTTCCAAGACAGCCCCTGGGAACCAAACTCTCCAAGGGTGGAAAAGCCTGCAGATTTTCCTAGGAATTCACGAGTTAACAGTGAAATGGAAACCTCTGTCCAGTGTAGTAACTTACTGAGGGCTTCTCCCTCGCCCATAATCTCCATTTTACCCCCTAGCTACCTGAAGAAATCAGGGTGCACACGAACCTCTGCCCACTTCTCCCCTATCAGTGTGGACCTGGCATTGCCCACAAAGGCCAAATCTAAAAGGGCACCCCTCCTCCTGAGACTCTGCCCCTCTTTCATCTGCAAGGGGCGTGCTGGCTGAAAGTGATTAGCTGCAGGTGGGTCCGGTGGGAACATCACCGCTCCATTCTGTCACTAGGCTGCCTGGCAATTGCTTTAGTGCATTGGCTTTCAAACTCCACTGTTTATAATCTGCAATAGAACAAACCCTTCATATCACAACCCAATGTCTGCACTATACATATACAATTTAAAATGTCTTCCCAAACCACCCTTATCCTTACATGGAATGGTGGTGTCCGCTCCCCCTCCCCCATCCTCTTCCCTCACTCCCTACCTCTACCCTTCCGTTTTTCCTTCCTCAGACACGGGGCATCACCCACTGAATTGACTTTCTGCTGCACAAATGGGTCATAGTCTGCAATTTTGAAAAACACAGGTTTAAAAAAAGCGGCCGAGTCTCCGGCTCTGGGTGAGGAAGTCCATCAACTCCCCTTTATTGTTCTCTTGCAATTCACCCTCCAGGCTCTTTTAGCCGCTGCCTTCCTGATCCCGTGATGAGGTATGTATCGATCCTAGATCCTCTTTTTTTCTGCCTGTCCTGGAACAGCCAGCCTCGCTGCTTTCTAATCAGGGTGTGCGTGTCATCTCACTCCATCTCAGGAATACTGGTTGAGGCACAGATGTGGTCATAAATCAAAACCTCAAGGCTGTCATCTCACTGACCTTGCAAGTATCAACAGGGCCACTGTTCAGGCCTCTCTCTCTCTCTCTCTCTCTCTCTCTCTCTCTCTCTCTCTCTCCTTTCTTCTTTTCTTGCAGTTTGGGGTCTCTGCAGAATGCAAAGTCTTTTTCAGTTTCATGCACCCCTCCTTATTAGACTTCATAAACCGTGTCTGTGGTAGAACAGTCCGAGGACCGTTTGGTTCTTATTTCCTCATGGCAGTGGACTCAGAAAAATATCGGTGTCCATATTATCTAGTGCATTCCACACCCTGCACTAGATAATGCTGAGCAACCAAGGACAGACTTAGGGGGGATATCTGCTTTTGCCTTTCTTGTTTTCCTGTTATGAAGCTGACAACGCTGCCAAAATGGTGATCCTCTGTTTGCTGATCCATTAGCCAAGTTCAGTCTTTACATCCAGGAATGGGAATAAATCTCAGCCATTTTTGGTTTTAAATTTTAATTTCAAATCTTTCTTCAGAGTCTCAGAGTTTAGGTACATTCAGGACATCCTCAGTTCGTATGTTAGTCACTGAAACCAAGTCTGAAAACTGGCTGTGGTGGCACATGCTTGTAATCCCAGAACTCAGGAAATGGAGGCAGGAGGAGTCTGAATTTGAAGCTAGTTTAGGCTACACAGAGAGGTCAAGCAGTCTGAGTTACAAAGCGAGAACAGGTGTCAAAAAACAAACAACAGCTGGGCAGTGGTGGTTCACACCTTTAATCCCAGCACTCAGGAGGCAGAGGCAGGAGGATCTATGTGAGTTTGAGGCCAGCCTAATCTACATAGTGAGTTCCAGGACAGGCTCCAAAGCTACACAGAGAAACCTTGTCTTGAAAAACAACAATAATAACAACAACAAAAATAACAACAAAAACAGACAAAAGCCCCAATCCTCACAATTTGAAAGGACCATGGTTTATGAGAAATGAGCCCAGACCAAGATCCCACCAGCACTGCATGTTGAACTCCTTGTGGGGCATCTTTCCACGCCAGACAAGTGAGGACATGGGTTGTGTTAATTTCAGTGGGTGTCAGATTACAGATGTGAGAAAGCCCAAAGGGGGGGGGGGGTGCAGAGTCCTGGAGGCCCACAGTGGAGCAAAGACAGATGACCCTGCAGGAGAAACGAGCGGCTGCCCAAAGAAGACGCCTTTATAATCCTCACAGTGTTGCCAAAGTCCTCACCACGGGTTTGTTTGGTTCACTCCAAACACCATTTTACATAGAGCTGACCCTTAACAAGTAAAATGATTAATATTTTATTAGTACCAGTATAAATACTGTTATTGATAAATAATTAATAAAACTCCCTGTATAAATATTGTTGACATGAAAATATGACTCATACTATTATAAAATTTTTAATACTGGCCGTGACTTTGTGAAATGTATTTGAAAACCAAGACTGCCGTAAGCCCTGTGCTCAGAATGACCACAGATCTAGTACAGAGGCTGGAGTTGCCCTGCCCCCATGTTGGCATTATTGTGTTGTTCTTTACACCCACAACATATGTAAGTCTGTCAATGACTTTGACTTGGGTCATACAAGAAATGCCTTAGTATGTGCCCAAACTCATCTCTTAGCCCTTGGAATAATGCTGCTTTCATTTCTTAATTTTGTGTTTAACAAAATTCAAGAACTTAGACAATACTTTTATTTCAATTCCTTGTTTTCAACTCAAGACTCAAATAATCTGTTTCTTGTGATATCAGTTGGAATGGTCAGAAAGGCCAGAAGAACAACTAAGGGGCTTGGTTAGGGCTGGAAAATTCAGCGGGGACTGTTAACCAATGACTCTTTCAAATGGATGGTTTGGGGGAGTCAGACTCCATTTATGGTGCTCTGTGGCTTTTTGGGGGAAGACATAAACAAGTGTCTACTTACCCCAGATAGGGAGCCAGTGACAGACCAAAGATACTGCTGAAGTCTAGCTTGATAAATCAGCGAGTTGATTGGGGTTACTTACAGGATCATGGGTGTGAGGTTACTTGTGGGGCCAGCTGCTTCACCAAAAAGTCCACCCAAATATGGATGACAACTTGTGAAAACTGCACCCCTGGAGTTCTCTGCACAAAATGAGATGAATGAGCAGGTCATCTCTACAGTTTGGAGAGTCTCTTCTCCTGGGTAACTTTATTATTTATATAACCCTGTGTAGGGGCAGTGGAATCTTAGGTTTGGGGAATTTCCTGAGACTTGTAAGTTATTTACTTCCTGAGTGATCAGGAAAGTGTTTCGATGCAGAGGAAATTGCTAGGCTAATATATATATATATATATATATATATATGCATGCTCAGGACTCCCAGGGAAAATATCATAATCTAGGGAGGGGACGCTATCTCCCGAAAGACCTGAGTTCATAATCCAGAAAGGTATCTGGCTAGAGGAACTAGATGAATCACTCACTGCCTTGTCCCCAAGACAGATCAAAACCAAAAAGTAAAAAACTGCTATTTTGCTGCAGTATTCAGGGTGGGGGTGGGGAAATATTGGCAAGTAAACAGAATAGAGAAGGACGCAGTGATTGTAGACAGCTTGATTCAAAAAATGGAATAAAATATCTTGTAGAAATTCTCTTGTTGCCCAGTCTAACCCAAACAACCTGAGGATAATCCTTCCGAATGGGAAATGAATATCTAATTGTTAATACAAGCCTGAGAGACTGTGTATCACTTGTCCTCAGAAGGGCAGAGAGCACATAGGGACAGAACACAGCCAGAGCACAGGTTTTGTGATTGGCTTGCTGTTGGGGCCTCACATGTAGCAAATACCTGGATCAGTTGCATATCTTGTTGCCTGTTGTGGTAACTGCCATGTCTCCTTAAATGTGGTACTACTGAGGATAAATTCAGTCTGTGAGTCAGAAAATATCTATTACACATTCGTTGTATGCCAAACCAACCCTTGCCTAGATTCTGGAACACAATGCCCCACGAAACATCCAGCCATATACAGAGGGCATGGACTAACTTAGGCAGCAGGTACTTATAAATATCAGGTTTCATTTGATGGAATGCCACAAAGGGAAGGAATATGCTGTAAGACTTCTTCTAAAGAAGAAGGACTTCTCTAAAGAAGGCATGGTTGAAGTGAAACCCAAAGGAGAAGACCGGGAGCATCCATGCTGCCAAAATGGGCATCTGCCAAGTCCCATAGCAGGAGGAAACTTTATGAAAACTGGGAGTACCAGACAAGAGTAGAGTATGGAGAACTCAGTGCAAGCACTTAGGTTGGAGAGAAGGCCAAAGGTCAGGACCTTAGAGACCACAGAGTTTAATCCCCATGATGAGATGCAGACACTTTGTCCTATGCCTAATATTATCCATCCATCCACCCAGGAACCCATCTGTTCATCAGTCTTTACCAATACTTATCCGGTCACATCACTCATCACTTCCCACATGCTAGAGGCGGGTAAAAAGACTGTCTAATCTGTACCTACTTCACTAGGTGCTATTATTATTATTATTATTATTATTTTATTTATCAAGCATTGAAATTTCTAAAGACTTCCCTGGTTCTCTCACCTAATAATAAAATCCACAATCATTCCCCTCCTGTATCAGTTATTTTTCTCTTTGCTGATACAGAATACTTAGTGAAAGAATTAAAGGGAAAGAAATATATTAAGCTCTGAACCTCAATGTGTGGCATCGAGAGCATGTAGTGGCATTATATGGGCTCCAGTGGGCTTGGGCAAACCTGCCTCTACTGCTCTACTCTCTGCGGCACACAGGGACTCTCTCTTGGGCCAGATCCACTGGGTGCCTGAAGCTTTCCTCAGTAAATGTTAAATGTTCCTGCTATCTCCAGCACTCTGGGGTCTCTATTACAGCTTAGGCTTCACTTTCACACCAACCCATACCAGAGCTCCCTGCAGGGAATCTGACCCCACTGTATCTGGCCTGGCCCTTATAGTTTACTCTGGCACCTTGGGTTAAGCCAGTGTGACTCTATAGTTCTGTTCTTCTGCATGCTGACTATTTCAGCCTCGTGTGGTTGATATTGAATTCTGCTTTCTGGTCAAGATAAAGCCAGGCTCCCATGAACCGTGGCTACAGTGGGCTCTGAGTGCTTGAGTGACTGAACTGAGGGGAAACACTTACTTGTTGAAGGAAACCTGAAGGCTCTCTCTGTCCAGATCTCTTTTGTGATTCTTGTTTAAATGAAAGTCTTTGAAGTTAGTTTTCTTCGGTGTGCAGGGTCTCTCTCTCCTGGGACCTTTCCTGTGATCCCAGTGCAAAGCAAGCTTTCCCCTTTACTTCTACCAACCTCTTGCACCGCTATCACCTCTTTTTCACAGCATTTGCCTTATCTTAAACGTTTAATTTATTCACACTACTTTCTTCATCAAATTGCATGTTTTCCAAATCTTTCTGTCCACAGATTTTGCTCTGGACTTTCACTGTAAATCTGGCCCAAATCAGTAAACAATAACCATGCCACAGCCTACATGTTCCACTGTCTCAAAATTACTGTGTCAAATTAATTAGCCAACTACTTTTTAATTCAAAATATCAGGACCTGGACAAAATACACCTGGATTCTTTTCTGTATTGCAATATGCATGACCCCCACCCCCAATAGAATCCCTGTGTTGTTGGAAGACTGCTTATTCATTTCCCAGCCACCCAGACTCCAAAAATAATCACACAGAAACTATATTATTTAAATCACTGCTTAGCCAATCACTTAAGCATATTGCTAACTTATATCTCTGGTTAACCCATATTTATTAATCTGTGTATCACCACATGGCTGTGACTTACTGGCAAGGTTCTAGTGTGTCTACAGCTGCGGCAGCTACATGGCTTTCTGATTCTGCCCATTTTCTGTATCTCTTTCAGCCTGGCTATATTCTGCTAAGCCATTGGCTGAAACAGCTTTATTCATTAGCCAATAAAAGGAACACATATACAGAAGGACATCCCACATTATCTCCCCTTTTCTGTCTAATTAAAAAGAAAAGTTTTAACTTTAACATAGCAAAATAGCCCACATCATCCCTGTTCCCATATGAAACCACATGAGCAGAGTTTTCATTGTCCTCATTTCTCTCAGCAAGTCTAGTCTTCTGAACTCCCACCAGGGCGGCCCATTAAGCTCTCTCAGCACTACAGAGGTTTTTTTCCACTCATAGTGCATATCCTAAGCCAATTGTAAAGGCCATGTGGTCAGGTTGAATCACAGAAATAATGCCATTTTATTGGTGCCAATTTTCTATATTACTTATTTTTTGGCACTATAACAGAATAACTGACTAAACAACTTAAGAGTTTTATTTTGGCTGACAGTTTTGAACCAATGACAATCTATCATGACAGGAAAAATTAGCTGTGGAAGCAGGCCTATCCTTGGTCATTAAAGCATACAAAGACTGCTTCTTCATCGTAGACTAAGGAACAGAAGGTGCTAGACCAGAACCTGAGAGAAGTACAACCTTCAAGGCCTACCCTAATGACCTACTTTTATCAGGTAGGCTCCACATCACAAAAATTCCATGACTTTCCAAAACAGCACCACCAACTAGGATCCAGCTGTCCAAACATATGAGCCTCTGGGGAACATTTACTTTTACATAGTGATTCTGAAATCATATATATTTGAAGATATACTTTCTGTTCATAAGGAGTACTTGTCCATAAGGAAGCTAAAATAGGAATGACCTCAATGACCCATTGTTATTGGAAAGTCCCCAGGAATTATGCATTATAATGCCACAGTGTGCTGTTCCTTGGGCTGCATGGGCGGATCTGGTCACATTCTGGGTAGAGTCACAGGCTCCCTCTTTCTTTGAGCAAGGCATCTTTGACTTGACTAGCTGACACCAAGCACATGAGTCTCCTAACGTTGTACTCCCATGCCACAGGTGCTTACAAGACAGCTTTTCTGGCAATCAATCCAGTTTCATTCCATTCCAGCTTATCTGAAGTTTGCCCCCATTCAATTCAGCTAGATTCTGCTCAGCTCAATTTTGTTCACCTTAAATCCATCTCTCTATGCATATTCTCACAAGTGTTTTCTAAAATACTTTCCTGTGTCCACTGTCGGGCCTGGGATCCCAGCTGTCACTGCCTTTTCCGATGGATTCATCTCGCTATTGCAGCCTGGATGGTATCAGTGCGCTGAGGACAAGACTAGACCTCAAGTGCTGCCCTGTTGGTGTCTTCACTCTACCATCTGGACAATATTCTTGAGCTCTCTGATCACATGTCTCCATCTGTAAAACAAGAGTAACAGTTCACTTCACCTGGTGGGACATCCCCAGAAGGCACCCAGAAATGCTATCCACTGAGTCTCCTCACTTTTTAAACCACTCTGTCTCCAACGGTAGGACTAGATGGGAGAGGAAAACTAATACCTGGAAAACAGAGCTCAACAAGAGTGGAGTTCACTAGTGAACTTTACAGGGGTCCTAACCTTTGCTCTGCCCTAATTCTCCACGCTCCTTCGTACTCCTGTTTATGCCTCCATTGATTTCTTTTGAGAAATAGCTTTGCTATTTACCCATGTTACTTTATTAATTCCTTGGACTCAGCCTGATCCTTGGTCCGTTGAGTTCAGAATCAGGAAGGACCCGGGACTTGAGCACACCTGTGGCATTTCTCCTTACCTCCACTGTCCACCTGTCTCCTCTCAAGCAAGGAGAAGGTGCTGGGGATGGAGGGAACGGTGGCAGTCTGTCCAGGCCACCACCCCTGCAAACTCCTGCAGAGGCACATACGGTGACATTCTCAGTAGTACTGATGGCAGGGTGCGGGGCGATGGACATTAGCACATCTGAGAGAGTGGAGCCTTAGAGTCAGCCCTCTAGCCGTAGACATATACTCCGCATCATTTCACGCCAACCCAGACTCAGAGGTGATAACTCAGATAGGAATTGGCAGGTACCCAAGCTATCATGCATCATCCTCAAAACACAGTGAGGGCTTCCCTCCCATCTCTCATTGTTTACCACATATAGGTAAAATCAGAACAGGTTTCTACTGTTGGAATGCCTTCATGCACACAATGCTGAGCTTACTCCCCCTTTCTCAGGTACTCAGTGGTCTCGGATGCAGAAACTGAAAGCATTTTCATGGAGCCTATCCATCTCTCCTCGGCTGTGGCTGCCAAACAGATCATCAATGAAGGTAATAAACTGGCACACCAGTGGTCAGAGGGAGGACCTGGTAGCATCTGAAGACTCTTGGGGGGGGGGCGGGATTTGAAGGGCAGCCATGTTTGTCCAGTGGTGCCCATCACGTTGAAGAGAGCAGATGTGGCAGAAGCAGGTTGACTAAATTCACCTCAATAACTTTAATGGGACAAGGTGGAAATAATCCCATACCATGTGAATGGTTCTCTAGGCCACAGTCATGGAGGGAAGCAACTCCACTCTGATCTCAGAGCTGTCTGTTCTGGTTCTTTGTTAGCTTCAAGGGGCTGAGAGTAGGGCTGGGTGTGTAGGGCTTGTAATAGACACAAACCTAAAGGCCCAAGACATCGGTAGGAATAAGGAAAGCCCAGAGAGTTCTGTTCAAAGAGATGTTTACATTTAGATCTGTATCCACTCTGCTTGAGGATAATCTTCCAACGATCTTTAAAAGCTGATAAAGTGGGGCCAGTGGAACAGCTCAGTGGATGAGTGCGCGCCATGGAGGATGGTGACCTGGATCCGATCCTCTGGTCTCACATGGTGGAAGGAAAGAGCCAACTCCTGCAAGTTGTCCTTTGACCTCCACATATACACCAGGGTGTATATGCCCCCCACACCCCAAAAAACTAAACAAACAAACAGTTATTTTAAAATTTTAACTTGCTCGGGTAGGTTGGCATGAGGAAAATTGGGGGAAGTAACATAGGTAGCGATGTTCATATTTCTGCTCAGATTATAGTCAGGGATACCCATCCTAATCGAAGTTTGGGCCAATCCTCTTTCACAGTTTTGCTCTTTTCTATTCTCCTATGACCTTTCCAGGTGACTGCCTCACTTCTGATGGGGTTGTCCAAAGTAAGGCATCATTACTGGTGACAGAGGGCTCAGGTAGCTGGAATTTGAACTCATTTAGAATTTGAGTTTTCTGACATTTTGTCAAAAAGGCTGTGGGTCCTGGCTTGAGACAGGTTCAAGAGATCATACTCCCCACCCTCCTGGAAGCGAGGAGGTAAGGACCACAGGCAGATGAGAACCACGGGCGGATGAGAACTGCAGGCAAGTGAGAGTTGCAGGCCCGTGAGTTCTAGAGCAGGGAACCCATAGAGAATGAGACAGATAAGCACATTAAATGTTTCTCAGAAGGTAGTGTCTCATAATTGACTCATGACAGTTGGACTCTTCCCAGGAGTATCTGTGCTCCAGATGTGATGGGGTGGACGATGTTAGGAAAGAACATCATTCATTCATTCATTCATTCATTTAGTAAACACTCGTGACCGTCCATGTTGTACTAGGCACCGTGGGAGTTGAAGGCATGAATCAGACACACTTTGTGTACCCAGACACTTAGGTAAAAAAAGTTTATCAGCCAGCTTTACAGACAAAGAAGTGAATGACAGAAACCAGTTTGACTCTCCTCTCCCCCACAGCCACCTGTAGTGGATCCTGATCCCAAGTCTAGATCACCATTATGGTCCTCCTGAGTCCTAAGTAAATCCTTCCTGGCAGATCCTCCTGGTACTCCATCTGTGCCAGGGTCCAGGTAGCAAGCTGGCCCAGACTCTCCGAGGGGCAGGGAAGGCTGTGGCATTGCTAACTCTTTGATCCAAATACCACGTGTCCCTCTAGAACTCAAGCCTCGGGGTCTCAGAGCAGACACTGAGTGTCCAGGCATGCTGGAGTCTGCCGAGCAGCTGCTGGTGGAAGACCTGTACAACCGAGTCAGGGAGAAGATGGATGACAAAAGCCTGTTCAACACCCCCTGCGTGTTGGACCTGCAGCGGGCACTGATCCAGGACCGTCAAGAGGCCCCTCGGAATGAGGTGGATGAGGTCTGGCCCAACGTCTTCATAGCTGAGAAGTGAGTGTGACCACAGAGACCTGGCCCTCTGTCCTCCTCTGGCTGATCCCTGAGATGGAATCCCTCTAGCTCACCCAATGCCCACACAGTTTCTTCCATCAATTGGTGCCTGCCTGACCGCTCACCCAGGCCAACATTGGAGAAAGTCTATCACCCTACACATGGAGATCCCCAAACCACATCCACCTCCTGCCCATCCGTGCTCTCCAGCACAGCCTTGGCCTTCCAGGAGCTTCCTGACGTGGGTGCTTGCCAACTCCATCACCTCCACCACCCCACCACGTCTCTAAATAACCAGACAAGAGAACACTAAGAGCTACTGACGGTGCCTGTGTACATACATGCTTAACAATATATGAAAATGTATGCAGTATAGTAAAAGAAGAGTGTATTGTGATGGCATGATACTGGTTAGATTTTGTGTGTGTGTGTGTGTGTGTGTGTGTGTGTGTGTGTGTGTGTACATATGAACACACTCTCAGAAGCCTCAGGTTAGAAAGAAATGTGAGAGAATGGTAATAGTACCTAAGAGCCAGTTTTACTCTTTTCTCTGGGTTTCTTTCAAATATATACAGATATCCCAGATACTGTTTTTCTGATCAGAAAATTTGGTTTCAAGTTAATCAGTGGTTTCTGGAGCAATATCAAAAACAGTTCTCACAGTTCATCTCTTCAAGATCTTGTCAGTGCATAATTGAGACCAGAAACTAATTTTTGCTGAAGTATTGGTTACTTAATGAGATATCTTCCTAATGCAATTACCCAAAGAGCAAGAATTGAAGGACAGAGGTTTGGGCCCTGGGATGTTGACTGAGGTTTCTGTCCCACCCAGTCCTGCAGTCGTTCAGTCCCAAAGAAACAGACAGAAGTCTACATTAATTATAAACAGATTGGCCTATTAGCTCAGGCTTCTTATTAACTCTTATAACTTACACTAACCCATAATTCTTGTCTGTGTTAGCCACGTGGCTTGGTACCTTTTATCAGTGAGGCATTCTCATCTTGCTTCCTCTATGTCTGGGTGATGACTGCAGACTGACCCTTTCCTCTTTCCAGAATTCTCCTGTTCTCATTGCCCCACCTCTACTTCCCGCCTGGTCACCCTACATATTCTTCCTGCCTGGCTACTGGCCAATCAGCATTTTATTAAAGCAATACAATTGATAAATCTTTATAGAGTACAAAATTATTGTCCCACAGCACTCCCCCCCTTTTTTTTTTTCCAAAAACAAGAACTCTGAATCTAATCTCCTTTGTTTAGCTTTCTTCCTGACCATTATCCATAACAACTTGTAACTAGCTCAGTTGATAGAGCATGGAACTCTTAATCCCAGGGTCATGGGTTTGAGCCCCATGTTGGGCACCAATTTGTTGTAGGAAGTCACTTGTTTGTTCCCTTCTGCTCAGCCCCGAAATAACCACACAGAAACTATATTAATTAAATCACTGTTTTGTCAATCACTACAGCATGTTCCTAGAAAGTTCTTACATATTAAATTAACCCACTTTCATTATTTTATATTTTACCACAAGGTTTGTGACCTACTGGCAAGGTTCCAGCTAGCAACTCGTGTCTTTCCCCTTTGGCAGCTACATGGCATGTCTCCTTGACTCCACCTTCTCTCTCTCTCTCTCTCTCTCTCTCTCTCTCTCTCTCTCTCTCTCTCTCTCTCTCCATGTATATATATATATATAATCTTCCAGCCTGGTTATACTTTGCTAAGCCGCCACTGGCCGAAAGCAGCTTCTTTATTCATTAACCAATAAAAGCAACACATAGACAGAAGGACTGACCACATCACTGGGGCAGGCAATGTGGAAAGAGCTTTGTACACTAGGTCTTATACTCCATCACTCCATCATGCAATGATCAGTTGCCCAGAAACTGATTTCCAGATCATCAAGCCCTAAGTGACTTTTAACCAGATATGCAGGTCCAGAAGTATTTATTTCATGGTCACCACACAGCTCCAGATGTCCCCAGCTAAAGGCCTCTGCAGCTCTTTGAGCAAAGCTGTCCTCAGGGGCTCTTCAAATTGAGCTCTACTTACTCAGTTACAAAAGGAAGAGTCCTGAACACTGTCTTGCTTGATCGTTTTCTCCTTTCAAACCTTGAGTAAAAGTTCTTGAATTCATTTTTGTAATCTTCAAGCAGGAACAAAACTGCCCCTTCTACTTCTTCAGTTTATGATAAGGATAAAATAAAATGATGTGTGTGAGGAGATCTGGAAGAATGCCGTGTGTGATACCAGAGTACAAGACCTCTAATTTTTCTTTATTTACTGTTTTTAAAAAAATTTTTTGTATGCATGTTTTGCCTGCATGAACATCTGTGCATGCCTGAGGCCAGAAGAGGGTGTTGGATCCCCTGGGACTGGAGTTATAGATGGTTGTTAGCCACTATGTGGGTGCTGGGAATAGAACCAGGGTCCCCTGGAAGAACAGCCAGTGCTCTTAACCACTGAACTATCTTTCTGGGCCCCTACTTTTACTTTTCATGCCCCCTTTATGCTACTTTTCATGCCCCCTTTATGCTTTGATGTATGTACATTTCCAATCATAATGCTCTTGTCCTCCTTTCCCCCTGCTTCCTTGCCCAACGCCCCGTCTCTCCTCCATCTTGCTGTAGCCCAAAGCATTGGCCTCTCTTTATGAAAGGCATTAGCAGTGAACCCCAGACTACAAGGGGCAGATCAGGGAGACCTATCACCCTAGCAATATACCTTTCTGACTCTGCTAACCATGCCCTGTCTCTTGCTCCAGGAGCGTAGCTGTGAACAAGGGGCGGCTCAAGAGGCTGGGGATCACCCACATCCTGAACGCTGCACACGGCACAGGTGTTTACACGGGCTCTGAATTCTACACTGGCCTGGAGATCCAGTACCTGGGGATAGAGGTGGATGACTTCCCAGAGGTGGACATCTCCCAGCATTTCCGGAAGGCGGCCGAGTTCCTTGATGAAGCGCTATTGACCTACAGAGGTGAGGGGGTCCTACAGGCTCTGGGCTGTTGAAAATCTCCAGTGGGGAGATGGGAAATGTTACAGAAACCTTCTGATTGCCTGGAGAAAATCTGTCTTTATGTGGTGGTTTTCTCTGAGAAAGGAAAGAATGATCATTCATCCAGGGGGCAATTATTAAGGGCCGGACATGTGGTGAGCATTGTTCCTGCACTGTCATGAGGTGTAGCAGTGAGGGGAAGGGAAATTTAAGAAGGAAGGAGGGAAGGGGGGAGGTAACCATGGTACATGCAAGTGGAAACTACCTAGAATGACACACTGGAGTGGCAGGCTAGCTCCCTGAGGGTGCCAGGCTAGCTCCCTGAGGGGGGCGGGAGCTATTATGGACAGGCCATTTAAGCTCCATGGAAAGAGGAGCTAGCCGGGAGCAGGAGGGCAATCTTGGCTAAGGGAAGTGCTAGTGTAAAAGCCCAAGCTTGATGTGTGCAGGAATCAAAAGACTGGGCTGGAGGAGCACAGTACATAAGGACTGCCTGACAGGGACAGCAACAATGGCAAAATGAGGGTGCCCATAGGATGAGAGGCCTTCAGGGTGATTGATGACCTAGAAGTCACTCCCTCTGCCTTGGAGAATGGTCAAGAAGGAGGGAATGGAGCCGGACTGGGGCTGCTGTGTGAGGCTTTGTGAGAACAGACCAGAGTCCATGGGAGTCCCCAGAGTTCTGCATACTTCTTCATGACAGGTTTGTGTCCCTGCAAGGGCTACATCCTGGTGGTAAGAGTGCAGGATTTGCTGAACCGAGGCCTGGCATGTAGTTCATGATAAGCTAGCTTTACCCAAGGACTATTTCCCCCAGGAAGCACAGTGGCCTTATTTTTAACTAATGCTAATGTTGCACAAACACACACATACACACACACACACACACAGAGTTCTCTTCTATTTTTTCCTTTTGATTTTTTTTTAATCCTGGGATTTTGTGTTTGTTTTAGAGACAGTGTCTCACTCTGTAGCCTAAGCTGTATTATAATTCACTGTGTAACCCAAGTTGGCCTTCAAATTGAGGTAATCCTCCTGCCTCAGTCTCTTAAGTACCAGGATTACAGATATGAGCTACCCATCCAGCTTAAACTTACTTTTAAAAATGCAGGTCTTTTCATCCATGGGGGACTGAGTGCATCATTGTCTTTGGCAAAGAGGCTTTGCTCCTTTGTCCCCCCGACACACACACCAAGAGCCAGCCTCCTGTTGGAAAGAGCTGGAAGGCAAACAGAGCATGGGCTGTGGATGCAACATGTGGACATCACGGCAGGAGAGCATGGATTCCGTAGCAGGCAGGGAGCTTTTGCAGAAGTTAGAGTCACAGCTAGAGCATGCCTGCGAGGAAGAGGATGCTGCACTGGAAGTCTCCTGCCCTAGGCTTATGGAGGGTGCACGCCTAACTTCTAGGATTCATGCACCAATGCAAAGCTGAGCATTAGGCCTGCTTAGGACAATGGTTCTCAACCTTCCTAACACTGCAACCCTCTAATACAGTTCCTCATGTTGTGCTGACCCCCCAACCATAAAATTATTTCATTGATGCTTCATAACTGTAATTTTGCTACTGTTATGAATCATAATGTAAATATCTGATATGCAGGATACCTAATACACAACCCCTAAATGGGTTGAGACCTACAGATTGAAAACACCTGGCTTAAGCTAAACCTTTGGCCATTGCCCAGGGAGTCCCAGGGCCCACCTTGCCAGAGCCTCTCCTGTGCCCATTCTAGCATTGAATCACTACCTCCTACAGGTACTGTGCAGAGGCGGTGGCTGCCTCCTTCAGGTAGCTCCCACTCGGAGGCAGAAAAGTGAATATCCGAATTCCCCAGAGCCTTTCTTTCCTTTGCTCTAGAATGCACTAGAGGAAGGAACACCAGTACCCATCACAGTGACGCCATGATGGGGTGTTATTCACCCAGCACAGCGACCCCATGGTGGGTGTTGTTATTCACCCATCACAGTGACCCCATGGTGGGGTGTTGTTATTCACCCATCACAGTGACCCCATGGTGGGGTGTTGCTGTTCACCCAGCATAGTGACCCCATGATGGGGTGTTGCTGTTTACATTTTACAGCCTGGGATGTCGAGGCTCCTAGACAGGTCTTCTGGCTTTGCCTCTGTGTAATAATAAAACCCTCTTAGCCCAAGGTCATGGCAAATGTGTGTAGTCCTAGCACATGGAAGGCTGAGGTTGAAGGACTGTCATGGCTTCCAAACCAAACTTAGCTGTATAGCAAGTATCAAACCAGGCACCATTACAAACCAAAACCGTATCTCAAGAAATAAAAAAAATATGATGCACGCATACAGGGGTGGGGACGTGGATTTTGCTAGTAATTGCAAAACCAGTTCTAGCTCCTCGGAAAAGCACTGTGCTGAAGCCAAGCTGCCAGGAGACACGGGAAAGAACTTCAAGACAGGACCCCAACATGGCCTGAGGGAGGCACTAGACATTCTCGGGACTCCTGGTTTCTGTTTCCTTTCTCCCTCTATGTCAGACAGAAGACTGCCATTAGGTACTATCTACTTTAGTCCCATCTCCAAATTCCGTGGTCTGGTCTGCCCTGGTCCCTCTTCTAGCCACCCGAGTTCCGTCAACAACAGCAGCTGGGATGACTTCTGGGAAAGTGCTTGTTTCTTTAGGGTGTGGAGAGGTATGTTCTGAAGAAAGGGGGAGTTATGGTGGGTAGGAGGATACAGTGTAAATCCACAACACACACACACACACACACACACACACTGAGGGGTAGAAAGGGTGTAGACACGGTCGTACTCAAGCCTTGCGCGGTCTCCAGTAGCATTCTCTAATCTTTGAAGCAGCACCCTTATCCAGAGGGTCCTTCCACCCACCAATCAGCCCAGTTGCTAAACAAAGTGATGACTGTGTACATTGGCCACCTTCCTGGAGCCATTTTACTGACAGAAAGTTTTTATCCTGTCAGCGGTGGCAGGGAGAGAGAGGCACAGTTCCACGCGGTTACCCGCATCGGCCTGAGGAGTTCCCTTAATCTTTTGGCGCTCTCCACTGAGGTAAAACTGGATCCTTGACACAAAAGAATTTCGGGATGAGCTGTTATGAAGCAGACTTGGTGTTTATTAAAAGCCATTTTTAACACATTTCAAAACAGGGGTTGCTAGAAAGAGGGGAGCTTGAGAAGAAAGTGAGGCGCCCCCGAGAGCACGGGCATTGGCCGCTCTGACAGAGTGGCACTCGGCTGCCTTTTACAATAGCCAGGCACACTGTTCCGGTCGGGTTCTGAAGCTATTATCTTTAAAGGGTTGCTAGCCTAAATGAGATCACAGGGTGGTTCCTGAAGAGGAGCCAGCAGGATTGTGGTTGATAAGGCAAAGCTCTAGATCCCAGGGAGGCAGGAAGTTAAGTGTCTTCACTATAAACAAAGTGAACAGATTTGTTAGAGACCCCAGAAAATGTCTGGGAGAGCAACGAAACCTATTCCAGGTCGTATACATTCAGCTTTTAAACCCAGGTCGCGGCTATTTTAACATAAAGTGTCCATGTATGAAAGGAAGGCTCTCGTTATATGTAACCTTCACAGTACTGTGAACAGTGCTGGAACGCTTGCCCTCCACCGGCGAGAGGCTCCAACGTGGGCTCGTTTTCATTCCCGTGTCCCCATAACTTCCCCTGTATTCCTACCTTGCTTCAATAGCATAATTTTACTCCATTATTGAGGGTGCTCCTGGAGTTGTGCTCAGTGCCTCTTTCCTGCTGCTCTGGTTCAAACCCAGGTCCTCCCAAATACGAGGCAAGCTCTGTCCCAAGTGCTCCCTTTGCCGGGGCATTGCACGCGATAGAGAAAAAAGAAAACACCTGTTCTTGCTTTAGATGAAGCGAGTAGAAGCCCCAAAGCCCAACTCAGCCTCCTCTCCTTGTCCTTCAGGCTGCATCCCTGAGGTTCTGCAGAGGACTCCCAGGAGACAAGAGCACAGCATAGGAAGCCTTGCACCCACTCCAAACCTGCTCTATGCCAGATGGGTCTAAACAGGACCGATGTCCTTAAGAGAAAGATGAGGCAGTAATATTCTGAAAGTGAGCTGGCCTGTCAAGGGATGAGTTTGGGATCTTGATACTAACAGCAGGAGGTTGTGACCTGGACAGAGGGTTAAGAAAAGGTCCTTGTGAGGCACAGGTGTGGTAGGAAGGGCTAAAATGAAAATCAGAGCCCTTCATCATTTTGACTCTACTCACTTACCTCCCTCTAGTGGCTGCTGGCTCCCGACACTAGCAGCGTTGCTAGGCCCTGGGCCCTTTCCAGTCCCAGTCTCTGACCTCCCCTGTGACAAAGACATGGCCTCACTGGCGCAAAGATATGATAACAAAAGAATCATTCCCTATTCGTATTATCAGATAGGACTCCTGCCGATTTAGCAAACATCTCCAAAGGCTGTTGGCAAATAGATTGATGAGAGCCAGGAGGAAGGTCTCCAGGGGTCTCAGGCTGCATTCTAAGCAGCCATTAGAATGAAGGTACTGACAGAGTGTCTGTCACATTTATGAAAGATGCAAAGCAGACGGGGAGGCCAGGGGACAACATGTCTGCTGAATGGTACAGCCTTTCTCTCGGAAGCTTCTGTGGGCTGGAAGTACAGACTGCGTAGACCAAGAGCGTCAGTAGGGATTTGCAATGCTACCTTCATGCTTAAAACATACTATAAGATGAGAAACATGACTTAGTAGCAGGTGGATTTGCTTGTTTGTTTGTTTTATAGATTTCAGTTGATATAGGAGAATTTATGATCATTATTTGACCTGTCTGTCCACACTGCAAACAACATTATGGTTTAAACACTTTGCGTGTCCCTCCTAGGGCTTCCTGACCTGAAAATTGATCCCTGTTTTTTGAGATAATAAGAGGGTGGAAACCTGATCCAACTGTAGCATTTGAAGATGCAGCTTTAGGAGACAATGAGGGTTAGATAAGGTCATTAGGGGGAGCCCTCATGATCCAATCCTGGTAGTGTCTTAGGAGACAGAAATGAGGACACAGACACACACAGACACACACAGACACAGACACACACACACAGACACAGACACACACACACACACACACACACACACTTTCTGTCCTTTACTCTGTGGTGTGCCTCAGGACTCCACCAGCAGGAAGGCTGTCATTAGATACTGCCTCTAGACCATGCACCTTGAGAATTATGAATCATAAGCAAAAAATAAACTTACTCTCTTTATAAAGTAACCTGCCTTGGGTATTTCATTATAATAGTAAAAGGTGAGTATAGTACTGGTGGCATAAGTGAAGCCTTGGTGTCCACAACAAGTGAACTGGGAACCACCCTACTCTATGTAAGTTGTCCAAACCAGAAATAGCTTGTTCCATTCTGAAAACAAACTCCTCATAAAAAAATAATAAAACTATTAAGGTCAATGTTTCCATTTAATGTTTGGAGGGGAGTGTCTGTAGTCATGAGAGGAATGCTTAAAAGACTCAGATTAACCAGGAAGAAACCAAACGTGATGGTGATCTTTGCAAAGGCCTTTGTACAAAGGGTCTGGTCATCCAAATATATTTGCTGTTGACTCCAGAATGTCAGTGTAGAAGCCCTGGATGCCTATTGCTCTAGGTTATTCCTTACCTTGATATATGAAAGAATTCTCCACAAATTAGACAGTCTACTATGGAGGGAGGTGGGTGGATTTGTGAGCCAGTGAGTTCCTATTGCTGTCAGCATCCTGCAGAGGTCAGATAATGGGAATCATGGTCAGATGATCTAGGATGCTGTAAAGAGAAGTTTCCAGGGGGTTTTTGTGCCTATCTTCTGCCTCCTAACTTCTTTTCCTTTTCCTTGAATGAGGAAGAGTTTGGGGGAGAAAGTAGAAATGGACCCCCGTGTTTCAGAAGTGACAGCAGTGGGGACGCGCCGTCCAATGTCTGTGGGACAGGTGCCTGTGTGATTTGAGCAGGGATGAACACCAGAGTCAAAGCAAACAGCCAGGGGTCAACACATCAAAAGAACACACTAGAAAAACAGCACAAGGAAGCTGAGCAATTGTGTCATTGCCTCTTGTGCTCATTTTGCCTTTAGGGAAAGTCCTGGTCAGCAGTGAAATGGGGATCAGCAGGTCAGCAGTGCTGGTAGTCGCCTACCTGATGATCTTCCACAACATGGCCATCCTGGAAGCCTTGATGACCGTGCGCAGAAAGCGGGCTATCTACCCCAATGACGGCTTCCTGAAACAGCTGCGGGAGCTCAATGAGAAGCTGATGGAGGAGAGGGAAGAGGAGGATGGTGAGGAGGAGCCTGAGGAGGATGCTGGGAGCACACTGGGGGCTAGAGTAAATTCACTGATGGTGGAAGAAGAAGACGATGCCACCAGCCACCTGAGTGGCTCCTCCTTGGGGAAGGCCAGCCGGGTATCCAAGCCAGTCACCCTCATTGATGAAGAGGAAGAGGAGAAGCTGTGTGAGGAGTGGAAGAAGGGGCAGGGCCTCCCCAAGGGCGAGGCTGCTGGGCGTAGAAAGGGAAGTTGCTCTGCCTCCTCTGCCCAGGATGAGGACGACTGTGAGGATGGGGATGTGGGAAGGATAATCCAGGAGTGGCAGAGCCGAAATGAGAGGTACCAAAGCAAAGGGCACCGACAGTGGAGTCGGGAGGAGGAAGAGGAGGAAGAGCGCTCCTATGCCGGCAGAAGGCGCAGGCACACCCTGAGCGAGAGCAGCGTCTCAGAGAGCGTAAGCAGCCATGACATCCAGGTCTTGAAGCGGCAACTGGAGAAGAGCAGCCAAAGCCGCAGCGGAAGACGCTGTTCCGACTCTGAGTCCTCAGAGAGCACCTGGGACATGTGGAATGAGAGGTTGCTTGAGATTGAGAAGGAAGCTGCGCGGAAGTACCACTCCAGGAGCAAGAGGGAGGAGATGGACACGGATTCAGAGGCAGGGGGCAGGGTTCGAGAGGATGATGAGGAGAGCGTGTTGTCCGAGGCCAGCTCCTTCTACAACTTCTGCAGCAGGAACAAGGACAAGCTCACCGCCCTAGAAAGGTGGCGGGTTAAGAGAATCCAGTTTGGATTTCACAAGAAAGACTCAGAGGTGGGAGATGGAAGCAGTGAGCATGGTGCCGAAGAGGCAGCCGGGGAGACAAGCCTCTCTGATGTCAACCTGACAGCCTACCAGGCCTGGAAGCTGAAGCACCAGAAAAAGGTGGGCAGTGAGAACAAGGAGGAGGTGGTAGAGATGAGCAGGGGAGAAGATGCGGCCTTGGCCAAGAAGAGGCAACGGAGACTGGAGTTACTAGAGAGAAGCAGGCAGACGCTGGAAGAGAGTCAGTCCATGGGAAGCTGGGAGGCAGACAGTGCGGCTAGTAGGAGCATCCCCCTGTCTGCGTTCTGGTCTGCAGCCCCCTCGGTCAGTGCAGATGGGGACACAGCATCAGTACTCAGCACCCAGAGCCACCATTCTCACCTGTCTCAGCCTGCAAGCAACACGCCCACCACGCCCTTGCCTAACCTGCCAGTGGGGCCCGGAGACACCATTTCCATTGCCAGTATCCAAAACTGGATTGCCAACGTCGTCAATGAAACCCTGGCCCAGAAGCAAAATGAAATGCTCTTGCTGTCCCGCTCGCCATCTGTCGCAAGTATGAAGGCGGCGCCAGCAGCCAGCTGCCTGCGGGAGGACCAGGTCTCCATGCTCAGCTCCTCCTTAAGTGGCTGCTTACCGCCTCAGAGCCAGGTGAGGCCTAGCGCCGATGTGCAGTCCGTGCTGTCCTCCACCAGCTCACTGACCTCCGGGGCAGAAGGCAGTGGGAACAGAGTGAGGGGAACCAGCAAGCCCATCTACAGCCTCTTTGCTGACAACGTGGACCTGAAGGAGCTCGGCCGGAAGGAGCGAGAGATGCAAATGGAGCTGCAGGAGAAGATGTCTGAGTATAAGATGGAGAAGCTGGCCTCAGACAACAAGCGCAGCTCCCTGTTCAAGAAGAAGAAGGCCAAGGATGATGAGGACAGCGGCGTGGGTGACAGAGATGAGGACACAGACAGTGCCATCGGAAGTTTCCGGTATTCCTCCCGCAGTAATTCCCAGAAACCTGAAACAGACACCTCCTCCTCCCTGGCCGTCTCCGATCTCTATAGAAACGGCCACAGAGCTGGCAACGAGATGGATAGCAATATTAATACGTGGCTGAGCGGCCTCAGAACGGAAGAAAAGTCTCCTCCCCAAAGTGATTGGTCTGGAAGCTCCAGGGGGAGGTACACCAGGTCTTCAATGCTCCGAGAAACCGAGTCTAAATCTTGCAGTTACAAGTTCTCCAAATCCCGGTCAGAGGAACAGGACACCTCCTTCCACGAAGCAGACGGCAACGCCGTGAGAAACACCTCACGGGTCTCATCTTCCACCACCAAAGAGGGCAGAGAAGTTCACAAGTTCTCTAGGTCCACATTCAGCGAGACCGCGAGTTCCCGCGAGGAGAGCCCAGAGCCCTATTTCTTCCGCCGGACGCCCGAGCCCTCCGACGGGGAAGAGTCCCCAGGACCAAGACGTCCAAATTGGACCAGGCCCAGGGACTGGGAAGATGTGGAAGAGTCATCTAAGTCAGACTTCGCTGAGTTTGGAGCCAAGAGGAAATTTTCCAAGAGCTTCATGAGGTCGGAAGAGGAGGGAGAGAAAGAGAGGACAGACTGCAGAGAGGAAGGGAGGTTTGCATCTGGCCGGCAGTCCCAGTATCGGAGAAGTACAAACCGACAAGAGGAAGAAGAAATGGACGATGAAGCCATCATCGCTGCTTGGAGACGGCGGCAAGAAGAAACCAGAACTAAACTACAGAGGAGAAGGGAGGACTGCACTGAATAAGGCCCACAGTGGAGACATTGGGAACACAGGAAGAAGCCATTCAACTTAACATGGGGCACTTTACTACTGCCGGCCAAGGGTTGAGCCGGTAGACAGGATCTTCCAGATACGCAGAAATGCAAGTGTCCAAGAAGAAAGGGCCTGGGCATACAGTAGCAGGGAGAAGCAAGAAGAGCCATCCATGTGACGCCCAAATTATGGACTGGCTGACGCTGTCACCCAAAGCCCTCTAAACTTTCAAAGTTTTCCTTCTGTGTTTGAAAATGTCCATTGCAGAGCGGAGAAGCCAGTCTGGACAGTCATCGAGGAAGACTGTATATGCAGACCGCAGTTCTATTTTAGAGGTTTTGTAAGGAGACCCAGGTAATCTACTCTGCCGTAGGTCTGACCCCTCCCTGCAATGCTCAGCTGTGGTGGTTTCTTTTCTATGTTCTGGATCTGCATTAAATCGGTATGTTGTCAAACAGTTCCTCATTCCAGTCATTTCTAACTCTGGTTGTTAAAGGACCCTCATTTGAAAAGATGCAACTGGGTTTTTAGGAGACGGCCACACCTATGCGCTGCTGTGTTCCATGAAAGCTGTGTTGTCGAACAACACCGTGGGTATCTCATTTCTAAAGAAAATGATAAAGGGCTTAGGCTATCATACAATCAGCCAGAGGACATACTAGAAAACCTTTGAGGGAAACAGAAGAAACTAAGGAAATAGAGAGTGAGTTTGCTTAGATGAGGTAGAGTGAGTGTAGAATAAAGCAAGCATGGAAGAGAGACGAAAAGAAGCTCAATTCAAAGTGATGAGGACTTTATTTTTTTCATGAGAGTTAATGGCCATTCTTGCTTTTAACTTACGGAAGGGTCATTTAATAATACAGTGGATAACCTACTTTATCCTTTGTTGAACTGTGTATGGGTTAGGTTGGTGAGAATTGTTTGCCCTTTTCCACAAGGTGTCTCTAAAACATAGCCTACATTAGTGCAGGATTTGAACTCGTGGCTCCCTGAATCAATGCTGAGCAAACATTCAAGGCATGTGTCCTCTTCCTTCACTCCAGTGGGGAAATACCTGTGACAGATGCCATCCAAGTGACATCTGCCCTTGAAGTTCAGTTTTCCGGAGGGGAGAATGAAAGATCATTGTACCTTCTGTCTTTCCCTGAGGAGCCATGCAGAGCTCCGAGGTACCAACCATCAAAAGTTCTAGTTCCAAAAGAAAAGTGACCAATACATGATCATTGACAAGAAAACAAAGGAACCCACCGATGGGAGAATAATAAACAATAATCATGTGATCAATTTTCTGAGCTGAGTTTCAGGGAGCACAGAGCTCTTGTGTGTTAGTTCAGCATTACACATCACAGTAAGCACTCATGATAACACCAAGGCAAGAGGCCAACCTGAACAGCCCAAACTCAGAAGGGTACAAAATGCCATCCACGCAGCTGGATTGATTTGCCAGCCTCCACTCATCTCCCTCCGTTGACTACAGGAGAAAGGCCTTGAGAAAAGTACTCAGCCCCTGCCCCATTTACCCTCTTCTCCCCTTGCGGACCTTCACTTAGCTCCAGTCCCTAATTCCTGAGGCTCAGTGGGTCATCCCATCTTTCATAAAGATGCTACCTAATTGACCCCCCCATAAGAAGACTGGTACTATACTCTCTATACATTCTGTCTGTGAGAGAGTTCAAGGTCCCTCCCACTTCATTCGTATGGGAAGGCATCAGATGTTTGCACAATCGACCTTTGAACTTCAGCTTTCTGAAGGAAGCAATCTGAGTACCATTGAGTGAAGTCCCTTTGCCTTCCCACCAGGAACCAGACCTTCCATCTCTTCATATATATGATCTCTCTCCAAAGTATGTAATTAATCTCACTCATGTCAAGATAGGCAATGCATTTTGAAATCAAAACCATTCCTAGTCAATCCCAATTCATATCTTGCTGAATGAATGTTGAGCACACATTAAAGGTGTATTGATTTCAAAAATTGCCCTATCTTTCTCCAAGCCTGGGGGAAACAGACCAAGAGACAATCTGTCCAGCTTTGGCTGAACCCTAGATTAGAGGGACAATAATGACTTGCATGGCCAATAGGAAAACCAATTTAGCTCAGTACACGAGAAAAATATCAGTGTCCAGCCCCAAGAAAACACCTTTGCCTGCAGTTACTCCCAAATAGCTGCTAGGGATCCTGTACTCAAAATTCTGAGAATTCAGCTTATTCCTAGAGTCCAGAATACATTTTTCAGAAATCGAATCAATGAAAATTACGTTTGATTTATGATGAGCTTGAAGAAATATCTGTGAAGTAAGACTCTAAGCAAGGGCAATGGCCAGTGATACTGTGTTTTAGTCTCTCAATGACATTAAAAAGTAGAGGTCAGTGGAAGTTTCCATTGGAAATAGATGGCAAACCCAAGGCGATAGATGATGACAAGCCGGGAACTCAGAAGTTACCAATGCTTCTAGTGCAGAAATTATGTTCACAGGTGGGGGGAGGGTCAAGGGAGGCAAGAAGTAACTAGGTACCAGCAACCACAAGAAATTGATACCACCTTAGGGCTGAGGAATGGAGTTAGGAAGCTGGTTCCAGTCTGGGAGGACACACAGAATGAATGGGGGAGCCTAACAACCTGCCAAAGGAGTGAGAGAATAAATCTCCTCTGTTTTATCTTTTGCAAGTAACTTCCAGCAGGTAGGGCTAGCTGTCTACGGAAAAATCAGCAGTGTGCAAGGACAGATGGAAAGCTACAACACAGAAAGCAACGTGTTAAATTAGGAGACCATCTCTGGAACACCATTTGAAGGGTGTGGTCTGACTTCAGGGAAAATAACACAGTCATCAGACACCAAAACAACCCACAGTTAGGAACTAACGTTTGGAATGGAATTCCAGTTACATAGAACCAACTGTTAGTGAGAGCAAGGGTTTTGTTTTACAGAAACGAGATGGGGAGACACTCTGAATATGGTTTTTGTTCATCCTGAATAACCCAGAATTTATCAAGAGAAAGCTCCTACAATAAGAGTAATTGTACGCAGAAAGGCTGCCCATAAGAGTAGAATACTGCTCAAGACTTAGAAGCAGGATAGGGAAGGGATGGGAAAGGGGCTTGATTTTTTTCTTCACCCAAGTAGAAGTCCAGGAGGTAAAATGAAAACACAGCAGATGTGAAGAGACAAGGGGTATCACCCAGCAGCATCCCAGTAAGAAACAAAAGTCACACCCAAATAGAGCAGTTCAAAAGGAAAATCTCATAAAGGGCTATTTACAAAGGTGCTGGCAAGGTGGGGAAACCACGGGGCACCTGTGTACCCAGGGGCAGGGATGTTCCTGAAAGCCGGGAGAGGGAGCCCTTGGAGAGGGAAAGAGCCAGGTGGAGGGACAATTAAAACCACCAGCCTGACACAACCTCACCCTTTTTACTCTAATCTGCTTTCCATTTCCTCACAGGTCACAACCAACCAAATTCCAGGGGCAGGGAGTTTTATACAGAGTGTACCATTGTGGGAGCATGGCCGGGAGGGAGAGAAGAGTGTACCAGTGTGGGAGCATGGCCGGGATGGAGAGGAGAGTGTACCAGTGTGGGAGCATGGCCGGGAGGGAGAGGAGAGTGTACCAGTGTGGGAGCATGGTCAGGATGGAGAGGAGAGTGAGTGTGGACCTGCAAGGACAAGCAGAAGGCAGGCAACAGAGCAGGAAAGCCAGGGTCAGTGCATCTGTTAGAACAAGTTTGATAATGGATGGCTTTTAGTGTTTGGGATCGTTCCAGAATCAAGAATATGAATTTCTCGGATTCCCTGAAACTTTTAGTTTTGGAAGAATCATTAACCAGTGAAAATTAATATCAAAGTCTTGCCACAATCAGCCATCAAGCATGCTATGTAGTATCCTCTGTGAGATGACCCTTAAACACAAACATACACCCGAACTTAGGATCACCTCCACTTCCTAGTTGTGACATCAAGTTTATGTTGTAAAGGGAGGCCAATTTTGTTTTCACTGTGGTAAGTTATTCCTGAGCCCCATTTTCTCTACAGGATGCCTAGCATCTGCTTCAGGTACCAACTAGAAACACACACACCACCCTCAATTCACATGCATTCCATATAAAAATTGATATTTTAAATCATCACACTTCCCTGACTACCTACCAAATCTAGCATGATTCTGGTGAAGGTCATGAGCAACGTAACTTTATTCTCACAGGCTCCACACCTGCTAACAGTCATCCTCAGACCTCTCTGACCTTGCGGCACCTGTGAGCAGGTGTATATAGAGACCAGCTGGTGCAGGAGCCGGGCCTTTCAACCACCACCCATCCAGCCATTTGGGAAATGACTGGGCATGCCCTCAAGCCAGGAGCAGGTGCACTGGAATTCCTTTCCTCTAGCTTTAGATCCTGAAGGCGGAGCCTAAGAGCTAGTGAGAGGGCTTCATTTGTAATATCCTTTCCATAAAACTATGAGGACCTGAGTTCAGATCTCCAGAACCCACATACAGAGTTGGGTACAGAGACACACACCTCTGATCCCAGAGCTGGGAGGCAGAGATGAGAAGTTCCTGGGGTTTGCTAGCCAGCGACTCCAGGCCAAAACAATGAGCTCCAGGTTCAAAGCAAGTCTCAAACAAAAATAATAATAATAAGATAGAGAACAAACAAGGAAGACATTCCACATCAACCTCTGGCCCCCCACTAACACAAACATGTGCAAGCACAATTGCACACACATGAATATTTCACATGCATGCGCGCGCGCACACACACACACACACACAAGCTTTCTTACTTCAGTTTTACTGGCAACCAAGACAGTAGCTGTGCCTTGTTGTTTTTGTTTGCTTGCTTGTTTGTTTGTTTGTTTCTCAACTTGACACAAGACAAGGTCATCCGGGAAGAGGGAACTCTGAGAAAGTGTCTCCAGCCGACAGACCTGCAGGCAAGGCTATAGGGCATTTTCTTGTTGGTGATTGATGGGAATGGGCCCAGCTCAGTGCGGGCCGTGCCACCTCTGGCCAAGTGGTCTGGGTTGTGCAAGAATGCAGGCTGAGCAAACCCTGGGCAACAAGCAACATCCCTGTATACACTCCACTTTGGTTCCCACCACCAGGTTTTATCCCTGCTTGATTTCCTGCCTCCGCGCTCCTCAATGAAGGACTACAATCAAGACATGCAGGGCAGATAAATCCTGTCCTTCCCAAGTTGCTGTTGACCATAGTGTTCATCGCAGCAGTAGAAGGCAAACTAGGAGAGTGGCTTTATCCAATAATTCAGCTCAATCTATTTCAACTTAACCTGCTTTGAATGTCATCTTTGTAGTATTATTGCACCATGGCACTGTGCTATCAAGAGAAAGCTATGTGAAGTAACAGAGATAAGGAAGAAAAAGTTTTAAGACACTCATGAGAATTAAAAAAAAAAAAACTGAGTTAAAGAACTGTTAGCTACCTGATTCTGAACTTAACATTTTGTTAAATGCATTAAAAAAAGGTCAAAAGACTAAAAGTTGGAACCTTCCAGCCAAGACTGATGCCTCCCTTTGCCTCACCTGGGCTGGGTAATGTTGCCCACGTACCTGCTTCCTACTTTCTGTCCTCAGCACCATCTATGTAAACAAGTCTCTTCTTTCCCACTGTTTGACTCTTACAATGGCTTCTTAAGCAATTTCAGACCCCTCATCTATCTTAGGGCCAAATAAATCTTTCCAAAGCTCACACTTTTGGTACTTTTTATTTCTCTGTGTAAAACCTTCAACGGCTTCTCGTTATCTATGGACTAAATCTCCAATCCCTTCCCTTGTCATCGGAGGAACATCGTACCTACCATTCACAGTCCTCCTGCAAGGTTTCTTCATGTCCCTCTGTCGAATGGACCACTGTTCGGAGCGCTGCTCTGTGCTCACACCCCATCTTTTCCTCTGCCTGGGCAGCCCACCACCTGTCAGCACCTATCACTCTGCCAGCACCCTGCCCCCTCTAGGGGTTCCCAGCAGTGCCTTCCCAGCTCCATCTCTTCTAGCCTCCCGGCCTCCTGTGTCTCCACCCCTGAGCTCACACAGCCTTTGCTTGTACTCATTTTTGCTCATCCCAGTCTAGATTTTATTAGAGGAATTTTGTAGTTAAAGACGTGCAACTTTCAGGATTATTGTGGCACTATAATTAAATAGATTCTTTTAATGTGCCTAGACAGTTCACGGCATGCAGTAGACTTCAGTAATTGTACATTGTTATATATAATTCTGTGATAATAATCTGTTATTATTATGTCTGTTATTATAGCCAGTGTGGTAAAGTCGTTAAGAGCACAGCTTTGTAATCTAATTGAAAAACAGCCAACACTTATATTAAGTGTTTACCACATTCCAGGCACTACACTGAGAGATTTAGCATGGATTATCGACTTCATCTCTACAATTATCTCCTTTACTCTTCAAAATCCTACTCTTTCTGTGTTTTGCCTTAGTTTTGAAGAATATGCTATGCCTAATGCGGTGTGGTCGAGACTGAGAATTCAGTAGAAATCCAGACAGATTGACTCTCATCCTTAAGGAGGTAACGGTGACATGAAGAGACACACTAAGGAAACGGCACTTTAGGAGGCGCGGGCTATTATTTGCTTATTATCAGCTTTCTGTGTGGCTGGCTGGCTGGCCCCACTAGGATGTAAGCTCCAGAAGGGGAGCTGGTATTCTGGGCTGTATCTCCTGCAATTAGCGAGCCTGGTCTCCTGAGGACCGACTCATGGCCAATGTTTATAATGGATGACGATAATGAGTGGTGGGAAGGACATACACAGGGTGACAGGAGGGAGGACAGGGGTGGAGGGGATGGGAAGGTTGCTCTACTCCGTGAGACGTCTCTAAAAGGGGTCATTTAAACTGGAACCTGAAAGCCAGACAGAGGGAATACAGCTCCACTGGGGAAACTGATGAAAACCTTGAGACTCACAGAGATGAAATAATGGATTACTCAATATAATAGGCCACTGGAACTCAAAACCCCAACTGAAATCAAGACAACCTGACGGTATCTCAGAGTTCACACACCTCCGCGGGAGGCAGCTTTTAACAAGTGTTTCGCACAATGCCTGGTGCATAGTGCTTGCTCGCTGTCTATCATCTGTTACGTTTTACGCTCTTGAATTAGTCCTAGTTCGACAACATAGAATTAATTACTCCGTATTTAATTCATTATAGATCACATTTAGAATCCAAAGAGTCGGGTTTTTTTTTCTCTGTTTCATTCCAAGATACCGCCTACTCCATGTGTGAGCAAGATGGTTAGAGTGTGAGGGGAGAAAGACCGCCTTGGCATGTGCGCATGTCAGGGTCACCCAAGTCAGAGGGTAACGCAGCTCCAGGACAGAGGTACAATAGTTTGTGTCCCATGCCTGGGAGGAAAGTCTCCTATGTCACCCTCACTGACTGCCCAGTGGAAAGCATTTCTCTCCAGGCCACGGGGGTGTTTTCAGCGCTCCAATAGAACCCAGTTTCGACAAGTGGCTGTGCCTTTTAAGACAGAGCAGGGAGCATGGTGGGGGAGAAGGGAGGGAACGAGAAATAGGCTTCAGATGCCACCAGAGTAATAATTAGTCCTGGCCCTGCCCTGTACCAAGCCAGCTACAGCCAAGCTGCTGGGATTTCATTTCCAAGGGCTGCCAAGAACTGCTCCAGGAGAAGCAGGTGTTCCTCAAGGGAACACAGTACGACTCAGACCCCGTGGCTGGCAAGAAGGCAAACAGCGGGCGTGACTCACTGCCCTTTGTTGAGTATTGAGAAGCCTACCTTAAGTGGGCCATTGCCTGGCTTATGTTTCCCAAACAAGAGTGCCCTGCAGATAAGCCCTCAAAGAGGAAGGGCATGGAGACAGCCTCCAGCTCTCAGCTCTGGTGGCCCCAGAAAAGGACATAGAAAGAGAGACCCCCAGAATTCTACAGCTTTTCCTTTGGAAATTCCACTGGAAAACCAATTGACAAGCATCCAGTCAAGTTCCATTCACCCTAGAGACTGCTATGAAAACCCATAAAGCAGTCTTTACAGATGAAGAATTTGGACGGGGTGTTATGTTTATGCCTTTCCTCAAAGGTATAAAAGGTAGTAAAATCTTAACCTCTGATTCCACAGTAAATAGTATTCAGAGGTAGGGCTTTCAGCCCATGATTAGGTCATGAGAATGGGGTGAGTGCCCTTATAAAAGACGCTTTGGGGAATCCATCTTGGCTACCTCCTCCACCTTGTGAGGACATATTGAGAAGGTATGTTGGCCATAAAATCAGAGAGTCCTCACCAGACACTAAATGGGCTACGGCCTTCATCTTGAATTTCTCAGCCTCCAGAACTGTGAGCAACATTTTTCTGTTGTCTACAAATCGCCTAGCCTGTGCCATTTTGTCGCGATGGTCCGCTTAGACCGACAAGGGGGTGGGGCAATGTCCTCAGAGTCACACGGTAAGTCAGGAACCAAGGACTTTACAATTAGATATGTCTAATTTTAAAACCACTTTTTGTACCGTACCATTTGGCCCTTTTAAAGATCCATGCCTGGGGAGAGATTAAAACTGCAATTACAGAGAAATCTAGACTCTAACTGCAGGGCTGCTGGCGGCTTGGCCATTCAAAAGAGACAGTTCCTGAACAAAGCGGGGGCTGGAGTTGGCCTTCCTGCGCTCTGCACGTTAGCCGTCTCACTAATAAACAGTGCACAGCGAAGGGTTGTGGGGAGGAAGACAAGCACGTCGTCTCCTGGGACAGCCTTTAAACAGGAGCTTTACTTAAAGGATGGCATGTTCAAAGAGGTTAAGATTTCCACACGCTCGCTCTTCCCGGCTCCCGGGAGAGACGCTTTCATTGCGGGGAGTCACAATATTTGTGCGCCTCTCAGACAGCTTTCCCCTTTAAAGCTGCACGGCACAGGTAACTATGTAGCTCTCAGTTCATTACAAAGGCTGGCAGAGGGCTGGAGGAGGGGAGTTTCAGCAAGGATTTCCTGGGCTGAGGTTCTCAGGAGATGAGGGTTCTGTTTCCAGATTGATTTCAGGGTGCACGGGCGAGTGCGAAGAGAGACGGAGACATTAGGCAAATCAACCAATCTCAAACTGAGAAAATAGTCGCCTGTTGAATAAAAGTTGGATCAGGGCAATTGTAGATTTCACACAAAGCCAAAATTGAGACACATAGATCTAAAGATAGATCTATTAAATAGACTCCTCCTGATGTCTGCCTGCCTATTCAATGATAGATAGATAGATAGATAGATGATAGATAGATAGATAGATAGATAGATAGATAGATAGATAGATATAGATGATAGACAATTTTTTTGAGACAGGACTTTATGTATCTCAGCCTTGCTTTGAACTCACAATATAGCCAGTGATGATCTAACCTGAGATCTTCTTAGCTCCACCTTCCAAGTGCTGGTGTACAGACATGTGCCATCATGTTCAGCTTTATGCTGTGCTAAGAGTCAGACCCAGGGTCTCTGATATGCTAGGCAAGTACTCTACCAGTTGGGATACATCCCTAGCCCTTGATGTATATTGATTAATGTAACAAGAAGTTTAGACATGCCATAAAAGGCTCCATTGTCATCTCTATTCCTCCCGTCTTCTTTCTTTGGGCAAGCACTCTGAGGCAATTAATGTGAGACAAGATGGTTCTGGTGCTAGAAATGCAAAGCTGACCAAACACAGTGTTACCCACTGGAGAGTTCGCATGAAGTCTAGTGAAGTCTTCAACAGCGGAAGGCACGTCGCAGCCTTATGAGACAGATACCTCTACACCCACTTACAGATGAAGAAACAAGTCCAAGAAAGTGAAATGACTTGCACAAAGTTATACCTAGATCAAGAGGGTTGACTTTAAAAATCATTTCTGCCTGCCCCTGGAGCAAACAGTCTTCCCCATCTGCTGTGGATTCCCAGTTACAATATGCTCTTCAGGAATGGTATGGCATTTTGGAGTCCACAGACTTTTCTGTACACCTAATTGATTTTATTTGCTATCTCCAGGCTCCCCAAATCAAGGACAAGTACCATAAATCCACTGGGGGCATACACTTTTTAGTTGAATGGTCCGTGGTGTTGATGCTGCTTCATTGGGGTATCCTGATCTTGTCTGGGGCATTCTCAGTTCCTTTTTCCTCAGATAATGTTTGATCTGTGAGCATCTTCTCTTTTCTGCCTTTTGTTTTAAGCTTGGGTTCTGTATAGGAAATGACCTATGATGGTCCTGCTCTCAGCTTTGAATGAATGAATTTATTGGATATGTGGCAAGCAACAATAAAAGAACAAATAGCAAACAGTGGATAGTTAGAAGCAGCAGGTGGAAAGTAAAACACCATCAAATCAGGCTCTTACAACATCCAGCACAAATGACTGCCGTAACTGGATTGAGCGAGCAAGCAAAGGCAACATCGTAAAATCAGGCACTTAGGGCACACAACAGAAATGACTGGGGAAGCCCTACTGAACCTGTCATACTGGAGTTGGTGATGCAAGATTTCCAGGCAAACCAGAGGGCTCTCTCCACAGATGAGCTTTCTGGCTTCTGTTCCTCCTACAGGTATTTTTTTATGCCATTAGATAAACAATAGTAAACTCTATTGGAAAGACTTCACCATATAGCTGTTCCCAAGGGCATAATGTTTTTAATACCCTTGGCTGTTTGCTGTTTTCTTTTCCTGTTGCTGTTACAGAGCCTGTTCCAGGAAAGAGAGTTTTGGAAGACGCTTGAAATAAACACTCTTGATTCTGGGACAAGTAAACCCTCCTTGCTCCTGGAGTCCGCTTGCAAGAAGCACATGACAATTCGCCAGTATAAAGTGAATTGCACTTATGCTACAATGTTATAGGTGTCAAATATACTTCCTCAGAACTGTTGGTGCACACCACACACATTATTAATACTTATTACATGAGACTATTTATGTTAAATGAGAGCGGCCTTTGTTAACATTGCCACGATGAACTTTCTTAATTAAGTTGCTGGTACTTGGTGGTTTAGGAAAGTTAGGTGAGATAGAATAGACGCTGAACCCATGTAAGGCTATTCTGCAGCTGAGCGAACTAGTTGGTTCACAGTGCGCATGCGCGGAAGAGAAAGCCCTGTACCTGTTTCCGGTGAATGGGAAGGGCGCTTTTGAATTTCAGGACGTTGCACGTGTGGGACATTGGCGTGATCTCAAAGTGCTTCATACCTCTGCGGTCATTCAGAGTAGAGCTGCTGTGTGAAGCTGGGTCTGAAAGGCACATTAAGAATAAGTGCTCCAGGGCAGTGATGGCGCATGCCTTTAATCCCAGCACTCCGGAGGCAGAGACAGGTGGATATCTGTGTTTGAGGCCAACCTGGTCTGCAGATTTCTGGAACAACAGGGTCTGCACAGAGAAACCCTGTCTCAAAAAAATAAAAAAATAAAAACAAAAAGCCACAAAATAATAATAATGATAATAATAAATAAAATTTAAAAATAAAGAATAAACTCTCTAGGTAGTAGGGTTTCCTGTAAGACATATAGTCTCCAGTCCTTTGAAAAAGACAAAATTAACACTCAACAAAGAACTGGAGACTCAATTAGATAGTGTTAAAAAAATAGTGAAATGTGAATTAAGGCAACGTCGACCATTAGACATTTTTATTTATGTAATTATGAAACATACAGAAAAATACAAAAATGAAGTTAAATGAAAAGTGTCTGCAGGGGCTCTGTGGCTAACAGTGCTCTAGCCACGTGAGCCTGATGACCCCAGCGTCACCCCTGGAAGCTACATGAAGGAGCTGAACTCAGGGGCGTCCGTATAAAATCTTGGCATTCCTGTGGCAATAAGCGAGGTGGCAACAGGAGACTCGCCTGAAAGACGAAAGTCCAGCTGTCTGCCCAGATAAGCAGCAGAGCGGCAGGAATGGAAAGACGCCCTGCCCTTCAAAAGTGGGAGGCAGGGCACATCCCCAAAAGTTGTCTCCGGACCTCCACACATGTACCGTATGTGCCTGCGCATTCTCTTTCTCACTCCTGCTCGCTCACTCTGTTTCTCTCTCTCAAGAAAGACAGAGAGAGCAAGAGTGAGAGTGAGAGTGAGAGAGAGAGAGAGAGAAACACCTTGAATTTGTACAACTATCTATAATGTACTACCAGAAGATAGTCACTGTTGATATTTTTCTATGTCTATAAAATTTTAATAACCTTATGGCAGTCCATCTTCATGTTGAAACTTGTTTTTTAACCAGTCTTTATTGTTGAACAATTAATTCTCTTTTCTAAGTTTTCCTATTACAAACAATGCTGAGCTGGGTCACCAACTCATAAACAACTTGGGGATGAATCACCTGATTGTAAACACCGCTGGAAAGATAGCGTGGCTACACATGTATCTGCCTGGTTATGTCTTCAGAATAAATTCTTAGGAAAGTTACAGCTTCAGTGTGTGGACACCTTAAAAACAAGAACAGCTTCCTTCAATACAAGCCAAATAGCCATCTAGAAAGTCTGTACAAACTCAATGTCAGCAACAGTATTTATTGCCCACTCTCTTACTTGTGTCCTGGTATTATAAAACACACTCAATGTAATAACACTACAGTCAGTAAATGTTACGTGCTGATTCTGTGCCAATGCTTGGCTAGCAGCTTGGATGATGAGTCTGCCACTTTTGGGTCCTCTATCAGCCCAGTTATGACAGAACTGCCCTCTAAGTCAAACAGCAGCCATCTTTGAGAGTTCCACTGTTCCTGATTGCAAAAGATCATCCCAGCTGGTCTTGTTGACTTCCTAGAACAGTGATTCTCAACCTTCCTAATGCTGTGCCCCATTAATATAGTTCCTCATGTCGTGGTGACCCCCAAGCATAAAATTATTTTTGTTGCTATTTCATAACTGTAATTTTGCTTCTGATATGAATTGTAAAGTGAATATCAATGTTTTCCGATGGTTATAGGGCCACTCCTGTAAAAGGGTCCTTCAAATCCCCAAAGGGCTTATGACCCACAAGTTGAGAACCACTGTCCTTGAAGGAAGGGTAGGGAGAGTCATGGAATTCCCTCTGATAGAGGAAGGGGCTCTGTCTGTGGAGCCGTGGGAGAGCTGTCACCCCTGATGTCTGAAGACTTTCCACTATGGCATTTTATGGGGGACCCCACTCACAAACCTGTAAATATCTACTTATCTACACTCTGTAAGTAAGCCAGTAAGCTTACCAGTGCCACAGAATGGACTTTGGTGGCATTATACACGAGTTTATTGTTGGAACTTTAGTGAGGGGCAAAGATATTGCTTTTCTAGGGAAAGAATGTTAGTAATACCAACTAAGTGAGACAAACCTTCCCGTACCAGGCCACTGTCAGCTGCTCTGGAGGAAACTCAAGACTAAAATCTAATGCTTTGAAACCCCTTTCATTTGGTTATGCTCACATTAGCTACCCTGGCCACTCAAAACAATATCCATGTAAAATAACGTAAATGTATTATTTGTAATAAACTTAAAGCTCATTTTAATGAACTAGCGCTTTTACAATGTTTTCTGGTGAGGTCTTTGTCTGGTTTTGGTATTTAGAGTAATACTAGCCTGAACTGGCAAATGACCCTTCATCTTCTAGTTCCAGAATGTGTTTCTGAAAGATTAGGGTTTAGTTTTCTGTTTCATTTTTTTGGGTTCAGGTTTTAGCTGTTGGTTTGGTTTAGTTTGGTTTGGTTTGTTTGGTTTGGTTTTGTGAGGAACAGGGTTTCTCTGTGTAGTTCTGGCTGTCCTGGAATTCACTGTGTAGTCCAGGCTGAACTTGGACTCTGCCTGCCTCTGCCTCCTGGGTGCTGGGATTAAAGGCATGCACCACCACATCGGGCTGATGGATTAGTATTCTTCTTTACATATTAGGTTAAACTCAATAGTGAACATCTGGGCCTGGACTTTTCTTTGTGGCACATTTAAGTAACTAAATCAGTCTCTGCTGTCTGTAAGTCAGTCAGGTTTCTGTTTCTTCCGTTACTAGGTCACATCTTTCTAGAAATTGGTTCACTTATTTTCTTATTGGTTTGCATACAGAGTTCAGTGTTCCCCTTCTGACCTTTCTCCTATCTGTAAGATTGGTAATGACGTCTCTTTTCATCCTGAATGTAAGTAATTTCTCTCCTCTTGTTTACTTGATCAGCCTAACTAAAGATTTGTCACTTTATTGATACTCAAAGAACCAACCTTTTTGTTGATCTTTTCTTTTCCTGTTATTTTTCCTTCATTCTTTTCTTCCTTCTATTTGTTTACTTTGTTCTTTTTAAAATAATCTTTCTGAAACATATTTGTTATTTTACATTCGTGTATGTGTGGGCGAATGTGCCACAGCGCATGTGTGGAGGCCAGAGGACAGCTTTGTGGAGTCTGTGCCTCCTTCCTCCCTTGGTTCCAGGGATCAAACGCAGGTCCGCAGGCTTGCACAGCTTACCACTGAGCCAGCTCCACGGCCCCTTTTCTGGCCTCTTACTGTAATAGGCTCGGTGATTGATTTGATTATCACTCTTTTTCAGTATAAGAATTTGTAGCTCTAAGTTTCCTTCTAAGCATTGCTTGTACCCCTCAGTTTTGAGATGTTGTGTTCTCATTCTTTTCTCTCAAAGAAAATTTCTAATTTTTCTTATTTCCTGGTGGACCCCTGGAGTACTTAGAAAACTTTGCTGTTTCCTCAAATATGCACATCCACCTGTTGTTGGTTTCTAACTTAATCTCACAGAGCATAGTTTGCAGGATTTCAATCCTTTTTAATTTTCCGAGACTTGTCTTAAGGCCTGGCATATGTCTATGAAGCGAGATGCCTGTGGAGCAGTCTGCAAGCAGGCTTGTTGGTGCAGTTTTCAGTGGGTGCCATTTGAGCCGCACACCATTCAAGAGTTCTGCTTACTTAGTGATTGTAACATGAGGGCTGGCTTGTTGGGGTATCTGTTCCCACCAGGTACCCCACAGCCGGCAAGTCACAAAGAAAATCAACCACACAGAGAACTCTATAAAATATAAAGCTGATTGGCCCATTAGGTCAGGCTACTTATTAGCTCTTATAACTTATGTTACCCCATTATCCTTATCTATGTTAGCACGCGGCTCAGTACCTTTCTCAGCATGACAGCTCACATGTTACCTCTTTGGTGGTCTGCACAGGAATGGCGGAGGGAGCTTCCTGCTTCCCAGAATACTCCCAGTTTCTTTGCTCCACCTCTACTTGTTGTCTGGCTTTCCCGCCTATCCTGCCTGCCTGGCCAATCAGCGTTTTATTAAAATATGATTGACAGAATACAGACAATTCTCCCGCACCAGGTGATCTTGCTAGTTATTCTGTGCATGTATCGAAAGTGAGACTTCAGTGGTGTTCATGTTCTTGGTAAAATATACAGCTTAAAGACTTACTGAAATGCTGGGTGGTGGTGGTGCACACCTTTAGTCCCAGCACTCGGGGAGACAGAGGCAGGTGGACCACTGAGTTCAAAGCTATCCTGGTGTGTGTGTGTGTGTGTGTGTGTGTGTGTGTGTGTGTGTGTATACACACAAAAAAGACTTATTTTACTTCTGTGTGGATGAGTATTTTGCCTGCATGTGTTGGCTGCATGCAAGCGAGGTGCTTCACCAGGTTCTGAGGGAAACATGATGCCAGACAGGAGGTGGCAGTTACCTCAGAAGCAGTGCAGAGAAAAAGGGGAAGTCACCTCCAGTTGTTTTGTTTGCTTGTTTGCTGTTGTTTGTGGGTTTTTTTTTTGAAGAGTTGGTGTCGGTGAAGGTGTAAAATCCTTCTGTCTTGGCTTCCTAAGTGTAGCCACATGTGAAGAGATTAGAAGCACATCCGCGTCACTACACTCACCTTCCTCCAGTTTAATTATGGCAAAGTGAACATAAAATAAATTTATAACTCTAAGTGCACTGTTCTTTGATACTAAATATACTTCAGAGTTGCAGTCTTAACCACCATCAATTCCCAGTACATTTTTCCTCCGCTAACACTGAAGTTCTATGCCTACTAAACAGTAGGTCCCGGGGTGGCTAGGGTGTAGCCCAGTGGTAATGTGCCTGCTTGGCACACATGAGACCACTTGTTCTAGCCCCAGCAGTAGAGAAACAAAGAATTTTGACCCCGGTAAGCATTTCCTATAACTGAAACCATGCAATATTTGCTTTTTCTGTGACTAATTTATCTTGTTTAGAATAATATCCTCCAGGCTCAAACTCCCTGTATTTTTAAGGCTGAAAGAATATTCCCCTGTGTGTATACAACACATTTTTACTTCATTTGTAGCCTGAAAAATGGCCTATTCTAGAAAATGTCCCATGTGCAATTGAAAATCCTGTATAAGCTGCTACTGGGTAGGGTGAACTGGAAATATCTGTCGCATCTACTTGATTTACTATATTGTTTAACGCCCCTGTTGACTTATTTATCTTCTCCCTGGTCATCAGTTTTGTGTGATATATTTTGGTTGTCTGTTATATGCATGAATGCTTATAATTTTTATAAAACTCTGCTGCGTTGAAGTGCTTCTGTTGGTACACGGTCTTTGCCTTCTCTAATCCTTCCCCTTTAAAGCCTATTTGTTTGATACCCAGATGCCTACCTCTTCTTTTCTTTTTCTTTCTCACTTTTCTCTTTCTTCCTTCTTTTCTTTCTTTCTTTCTTTCTTTCTTTCTTTCTTTCTTTCTTTCTTTTTTGTAAGGGTTTCACTTTGTAGCCCTGAGTGACATGGAACTCACTATGTAGACAGGTTGGCCTTGAACTCACAGAGATCATCCTGCCTCTCACGATGAAATTGTTCATATCCTTATTTTGGAGGAAGGGCGCCCATGCTATAGCACACACATGAAGGTCAGAGGTCAGCCTTCAGGAGCCAGTTCTCTCCTACCACGTGAGGCCTGGGAATTTACCCTGCTTCTGCTTCCTCAGCACTGGGACTAAAAGTGTGCACCACCACCCCTGGCCCCACCTCTGCTCTTTCCTGATTACTATTGTATGTAGTTATAGAGTATTGTCTTCATTTTCTAATTCTTTTACTTTCAACTTACTTTGTTTCTGGAGATAAAATGACTTTTTGGGTGGGTGAGTGGGATTTGAGATGGGGTTTCTCTGTGTAGCCTTGACTATCCTGGAACTAGCTCTGTAGACCAGGCTGGCCTCAAATGCACAAAGATCTGCCTGCATCTGCCTCCTGAGTCCTGGGATTAAAGGTGTGTGCCACCCTACCACCCAGTTAAAATGGCTCTTTTATAGACAGTGGCACACAGCTAGATCCATTCTGACAATCCTTGTCTTTAAAAGAACGGTTTACATGATTTATATTTAAGTAGACTGTTGTTAAGGAAGGGCTATGGGATCTTGCTATTTGTTTTCTAACAATATTATCTCTCATTCTCTGCATTTCTATCTTCTTTCATATTCTGTTGTATTCTGTTGAAGTGTGTGTGTGTGTGTGTGTGTGTGTGTGTGTGTGTGTGTGTGGTGTGAACATACCTGCAGGCATGTGGAGGACAGTGGAGGATGTCTGGCATCCTGCTCTATAACTTTCCACCTACTCTCTTGAGACAGGGTTTCTCACAGAACCTGGAGCAAGGTTGTTGGCCACCAAGCCCTAGTGATCCTTACTGATCCTGTTTTCAAACTGCACCCCTCACCAGAACTGGGGTTACAGACACACATGTGCTCACACCTTCTGGTTTTGTTTTTGACATGGGAATTGGGGATCTGAACTCAGGCCCTCACGCTTACAAGGCAAGCACTCTTGCCTATTGTGCAATCTCCGCAACTCCCAACTTTTTATACCGAATATATATTTCCTCTCTCATTCCCTTCTATGTGTGCCCTATAGTTATTTTCTTTCTGGTTACAGCAAGGACTACACTTACCAACCAGCGTTAGTAAGCCTCTTGTCACCATAATGAAATACCTGACTCAGACTACTTATACAGAAAGGGGTTTATTTAGTTCTGGTATCCAAGATTCAAAGTCCAGCTGCACAATGAAAGTTTGGAGAAATTTATCTAGTGTCCCTTTATTTCAGGCTGCACACCACTGGTGAGCGTTTCTTTCACAAGAATCTAATGGTCTCAAATCCCCTCAACTTTGTTTATCTAAAAATGTCTTTGTTTCTTCCTCACTATTAAAGAAAAATTTTTCTGGATGTGGGGTTGTTTGTGCTTTCTTTTCACAACTGGACTATGTTAGCTCACTGACACTCTTGTCTGAAGTTTCTAATGAGAAATCTACTGGTGCTTTACTGTGGATTTCGTGACAGTGGGCTCTCTTTAGTTTGTCTTTCGAAGGTTTGCTTGCGCTGTCTTACCACAGTGCAACACTCTGGGTTGGTATTAATTGTTGTTTGTTGAACTTCTTAGATATTTATGTTCGTGTTTTTCCTCTAAATTTGAGGGGACTTGTATTTTCCTTATTTGTTCTATGATTTATCTAAATATTCTCCCTTTCTCCCTTTTCTCTGCTTCTGGGGCTCCCCCAGTGCTTATGCCTCTCTACCACAGGTTTTACAGGTTCTTTGGGGTCTATTTACTTTTCTTCAAACTTTCTTCTTTCAATTCCTCAAACTTGATAACGCTCATCATCACATCTTCAAGTATGCTTTTCTTTTCCTTGTCCCTGCTCAAATCCGCCTCTGAATCCCTCCAACGGAATTCAAATGTTCCTTACTGTACCTTTCAGCTCCAGAAAATTCCGCCGTACTTCTTTGGATGGGAGAGCACACATGCCACAGCCTAAGAGGACAACTTTCAGGAGTTGATTCTCTCCTATCACGTGGGTCAAGTACAGCAGCGAATACCCTTCCCCATTAAGCCACCTCCTCTCCCACCTCTTTTTAAAATGTATTGTGTGTGTGTGTGTGTGTGTGTGTGTGTGTGTGTGTGTGTGTATGATGTGTATATGTGTACATGAGTTCAGGTATGTGTGTACTATAGTGCAGGTCAGAGGATTACTTTCATGAGTCAATTCTCTCCTTCCATCATGGATCCAAGGATTGACCTCAGGTCCCCAGGCTTTTGCTGTCTTGCTGGCTTTGTTTCAGAATTTTTGTTTATTCCTTTTAAGGTGTTCAATCTTTTGGTTAATGTTTCCATTTTGCTTGTATATCACTGTGGGAGGCACAGAGGTCATTGTGCTCACAGATGAGCACTAGGTAACAAGAAATGTTAAACACGCAGGGTTGTCTCTTCAAGGGAGAGATGTATAACTTGTTTCCTGCCTAGAAGACTAGGAACAGACATGGTTAATAGACTGGTGACCTCTGCACTATCTGTGTGGCTGAGACCACATTAGATCCTCAAGACACTTATCATGAGCTTGTCAATCTATAGAACCTAACTTTATGGAAGATGTCACAAGTACTTTACAAAGACTCATGATTTAGTCATGTCTTAAGTATTATTGTGCACATGGGATTGAGTTCATTTTCATCAGGAAATTTTTCATCAAATTGTGCTGTGTTTAAATATGCCTTAAATAAACTTCTTTGGGTCAGACTCCATTAGTTTGAACCAGCACTAGCTACTGAGTCACACTGAACCCAAGTGCCTTCTTGCCTTTGTCACATCCTTACTATACTGGTTGTGATGGTCCCAGTGACCCCCTGCGGTGGGTTGAAAGAGAGTGGCACCATTAGGAGGTGTGGTCTTGTTGGAGAATGTGTGTCACTATGGGGGTGGGCTTTGAGGTTCCATACACTCAAGTCACACCCAGTGAAACAGTTCACTTCCTGTTGCCTGTGGATCAAGAGACATGGATCACTCTTGAAGCAAGAATGCCAATTTTATTATGTTCCAAGGCAACTTATGTAGTGCTCTCCTTGACTAGTGGTCACGCCCTAGCTCTCGGAATTTTCCACTACAAGCCCACCAGAAACCACGTCCTTATTTTCAGGAACTCGTGAGGGTTTCACGCCCAGAGCAGCTGCAAGCATAGAAAAAAAAAGTTATTTACTCCAGTAGGCAAGAGGTCATAGAAAGTTCAGGGTCTGAGGGTCTGCAGCTCCCAACATCTGCCTGCATGCTGCCATGTCCTACCATGATGGTAATGGACTAAACCTCTGAAACTGTAAGCCACCCTATTAAGTAAGTGTTCTCCTTTATAAGAATTATTTTGGTTATGATAGCTCTTCATAGCAATAGAAATCCTGACTAAGGTACCCCGCACATCATTTTCCTGAGTGTCTCCAAGCTCATCAGTTTAAAGTGTCTAACAGGTCTGTCATCAGATCTTTTCAAAAGAGATGTCCTTTCTGTTTGTTTGTTTTTTCTTTTTTTAAAAAATAATTTTAACATGGGGACCTTGGGGAAGGGTGAAGGGGGGAGGGGAGATGCAGGGAGGGGAGCAGAGGAAAATGTAGAGCTCAATAAATATCAATAAAAAATGTAAAAAAAAAAAGATTTGTGAGTTCCAATCCTTATTTCAAACTGCTACATACACAGAAACAGTTATGTCTTTCCAGCATGTATAAAGCACTAAGCAAACCAATCTGTTCTCACCAGAGACACCAGTGGAGAGCGCGAACTCAGTCCCCCACTAACAGAAATTATGCAGTCAAGTTTCCCACATTTGGGGAAATCGCAGAGGTCAACACACCCCAAGTGTAATGGGTGAGCCTCACCCTGGGAAAACCACCTGCATGATCATGGTATCTCCCCTGCCAGGTAAGTATTGCTTGTTTGTTTTTGAATGGGCCCGAATTTCCTTTTTGTATGGCTTCTGATTTTAGTTATTGAAAACCAATTATTTGAATATAATAATTTAACTCTGAGAATCAAATTCTCTCCCTCCCCAAGAGTTATCTGGTTTTTCTTACTGTCTTGGAGGTCTTGGTAGTTATTTTCAGGGATGGAGGTATATATAGTTCAGTTGGTAAAATGCTTTCCTGCCATTCACAAAGCCCTACCTAGTTTTGTCCCCAGCACCACAGAAACCAGACTTGCTGGCACAGAACTGTCATCTCAGAACTCAGGAGGTAGAGGTAGGGGAATTAGGAATGCAAGGTCTCAACACAAAAGAAAAGACGAAGCATTATTTTAGAATGTCTCTATAACAAGGAGTATCCTGAAGGATAAACTAAATCCATGTCTTTTCTGAGCCTGCATTTTCCCTGGTTACCATGGCCCTGCACTTCCTACTTTTGCCTGTTCCTTTATTCATGAATGTCTTAGTTTCTAATCTGGCTCTGAAGTAGGTGAGAGACAAGAACGAAGGGGTTGTATGTAGCTCTTGGCTTTCTGAATCTTTTGAAAATCTCCTCCAGCAGGAGTGAGGACACACAGCGTTGGAGTGGGTGCAGCAACAGTGGCTAGAACTTTCTGGGTCTCTGTGATCAGAATCAGCAATCAGTGATTATGAGCAGAGCTCCATGACACAGGGAGGCAGGAGCATTTCCCTCACCCTGCCTGGGACAAAGTAGAAACAATTTGCTCCAGGGACACATTCAAAGCCGCCTGCCACCAGCTCGCCCGGCTGAGGAGTGGGGGATGGTAGCTGCTTCTGTGCTAAGAGCTAAAATTGACCAAAATTGACTGCAATTTACTGTGTAAGCCTTCCCTTCAATGGTCTCCAGACTTTCCAAATAGTTTCATAGGACAGTTCTGCCCGTATAATTGTTGTCTGGTTGGGGAGACAGATTCCTGCTTTGCCAGCTTCCCAGAATTCTCTCTCTACTTCCGGTTATTATGTGCTTTATTGAAAACTATTCCCACTCAGCTTATTTATTCTTTTTTTAACGCTGCCTTCACACTACCAAGGCAGAAGTGGGTGATTCTGACACAGGCTGAATGCACAGCAAAGCCAAAACTGTCACTATCCAGCACTTTACAATGTACTCTTTTATTCCTTTGTTTTTATTTTATATATGCTAGTCCTTGCCCGCATGTATATATGTATGCCACATGCGTGCCTGGTATCTGTGAAGTCCAGAAGAAGATGTCAAGAGCTGAATCTATAAGCTTTTGTAAGCCCCCTGTCGGTGCTGGGAACCAACCCCGGGTCCTCTGCAAGACCAGCAAATGGTTCTAACTACTGAGTCATCTCTCCAGCTGGTATTTAGAAAATAAATTCATTAATTACTACAGAGAAATGGGGTATAAAAACCACCATGACATTTTATAAGAAGGACATCTATTTTTTTCCAAAGAAATGAGAACTAAAACTATAGAATACAGTGCGGTGTGCATGTGTGTGCACGCAAGCATGATCCAAGACAACAATACCAAAGAACAAAATGTAAAATTTGTCTGCATTTTTAAGATAATCACTGGATGAAGTTACCCATGACTGCAGTGGGTTGGTTTAGCTGTATTTCACACTCCTAGGGGGATGTCTTTACACTCTACTTTGGCAAGTTGCTGTAGAATTATAGAGGATGAATAGAATAAATTTTGTGTTCATTATGAAGGTGTATTATGTTCCCAGTTCATCACTAGTCAACATCTAAGAGGCTGTCCCAGAAAACTTCCACCAAAACATTCTGGGGCTAACTCAGAAATAGGCAATCTCAAGAACCAAAGAATAGTTACTCTGGTTGTAGGTTAAAACCATGTGTCAAGGCAGAGTCCCTAACACTGATGGGGTACGTAAAAGTACGCTCTACTCAGTGAAGAAAGACAGGATCCCCATCTTGGGTGCAGTCAAACTGTGGGTGCATATATCACACCCACCTTGACTGAATAAACAAAACTTAGAGCAGCTTCTCATTTTCTCTGTTGGTTTGTCCCAGGAGGCCTCAGCTCTCTGGACACCCTCCCTTCTCAAGGTCACTGTCATATCATCTGGGTGTCCCTTCGCCTTCATAGTCCCTGGTCTTTGAATTAAAGTGTGTGGTAACGATCAATTAATAAATACATAAATAAGGAATGTATACCATTTTAAAATCGCAAGGCAAGGTTGGTGAGATGGCTGGGGATAAAGGTACCTGACAACCTGAGTTCAATCCCAAAACTCCCATGGTAGGAGGAGAGGACCAGCTGTCCTCTGGCCTCCACATGAGTGCCAGGCATATACACACACAGACACAGACAAATAGACAGAGATAGATACATACATACACACATGTGCGCACACACATACACACAACTATAAGTAATATATATATATATGTATTTAAAATATTTTTTTAAAAAAGAATCAAAGGCAAGTTAGAAGTGGTGGTACATACCTGTAATTACTCTGAAAGCTAAGCCGTGAATTTGAGGCCAGCCTGGGCTACATTTTGGAGGTCCTCTGGGGCAGGGGGAAAAAAGGAGGAGAGGGCAGTGAGGGAAAGGAAGGGTCTACACAGCTCTGCTTCATTCCTCACTTTGCTATGGTAAAACTGCCAGGCAGAGAGGAAATTCCAGGACCCTTGATCAGTAGTAATTCTACCTTCCAGTCACCAGCAACCTGATTTCAGCGGAGACTGCAGCAGCTGCTGTGTGAGCTGATGGGCCTGCTGTGGCCTGGTCGACAGTGACGTGGAAGATGTTGTTGACATTAATGTTTTATGAGTGTTTATCCAGTCCCATGGGAAGGACTAGACACCACATTCCACCTATCCTGGGTGGGATAGAGACAGCCACCCATCTCTTCTGCAAGCCAAATGAAGTGGTCCTGGAGGGGCTCATCTCTGAGCCTGTATCTGCTATGAAAGATCGCTAGTTATCTACCCAGGAGCATCCATATTAATAACAGCGATGTGACCATTAACTATCTACCCAGAATCCAACCTGTCTCTTTTGTCAATAACAGAGCTCTGATTTGATCAAAGGTGGGAGTGTACACAGCTGAAAATATGAATTCCCAGCTTCTCTTATGGAGAGTGAACAATCCCATGACTAAATTCTAGCTTCAGATACCTAGGCCTTTGTGGGGAAACCCTTGTAAAATGACTGCTAAATCAGCTGTCTGTCCCCTTTGGCCTCCTCCACCCCCCTCGTCTTGCAGAACCAGGATTCACTAGCTGGAAGGGCAGTATCTGATTTGTGGCCTTGAGGTGGCCTTGTGAGTGGGAGCCGAAAGGACGCCTTGTTGAAAGAGTCACTCCACAGTCCCTGCATTTCTGTGTTTAGTTATCTATATTCAAATTTCATTTATATGAGAGAAACAAAATAAGCCTCTAGCTTCTAGACATCTGTTGCTAAGAGCGGAATGTAATTCTTAATGTCCCACGGGCCAGACAAGTCACCCCAGAGGTGGTAAGTGAGCTATACCTACCATGCATGATAAGCACAATTGGGTAATAATAGAGCATTTGGGGGACACTTTTAATTGGGCCTAATGTGACAGAGGGTGGTAATACACGGGAAGGTAGCTCCAGCCTGACCCAAAGAGACCAAAAAGCCCACTGTTTATATAGCCAGAAAAGAGGCATGAGAGGTTTTATACAGTGGCTAATCCTCTATTCACAGACTTCTGTAAGTCATCAGGAAATGTGTCCCCCATGCTCTGTCTGATCAGTAATGGCTGCAAGATGATTGGGGACCATCCAGAGTCATTTGCGGATAAGGTCATCTGATGTGGGATCTCCTTCTGTATATGTGTTGCTTTTATTGGTTGATGAATAAAGCAGTTTTGGCCAGTGGCTAAGCAGAATAAAGTCAGGCAGGAAATCCTGACTGATATAGATAGGTAGGTAGATAGATAGATAGATAGATAGATAGATAGATAGATAGATAGAGACAGAGAGAGAAAGCAAAGTCAAAGAGACATCCATGTAGGTGCTGAAGGAGAAAGACGTCAGAACCTTACCAGTAAGCCCTAAGCCTTATGGTAAAATATAAAATAATAGAAATGGGTTAATTTAAGTTGTAAGAGCTAGCTAGGAATATGCCTGAGTCGTTGGCCAAGCAGTGTTATAATTAAGAAGATTTTGTGTGATTATTCGGGTTTGGGTGGCCGGGAAACGGAATCACAGTCTCAGTTTACAGTCATCTAGTCCCTGAGGCTTATCATATCAAAGAAAAGCTTCCCAGAACCGATGCAAGTTGCTTGGGACAGCCTACCTGGAACAGAACCTTCTAGAGCAGAAGCTGTGATCCAGCAGCAGTCACGATCACAGTAGTCTTCACAGCTGGAATCTTCTAGGGAATTCCACGAAGGAAGGGTTAAGGCAGACAGGCTGCCAGAATGATATTCTGGCTGAGAGCCCAAGAATGGAGCTGCATCAGTGATAAATAACTCCTTGCCCGGGAAAGCCGAGCATAAGGGAAGCTCAGACAGCTGTTCATCAAGCAGCTAACTGTTCTGCTCCTTGCAGTTTAGATTACCTGAGGAAAAGCAAGGATTCAGGAGTGCTTCCAATAAAGTCCTATCATAAATTTAGCATTCTTAATAATACTTAATAGTACTTAACCCCCAGAGGAAGTCAGGGTTGTCTAGATCATTCTCACTCAGGAAAACAATGAAGAAAAGAAGCTCTGAAAGTGTGACCACCTTTTTTGGCTAAAACAAAGCTATGAAGAGGAAAAATTCTGGCATCTTCAATGTAAACCAAAACTGCCCCCCCCCGCCTCACCCCTGTCTTACCTACCTGCACTCGCACCCCTGTAAGCTTGAAACTGACTCGTATCCCAGAGGCTCTGGAGTGGGTGGTGCAGCCATCGCCGACTCCCAGGCAGAAACATTTGCCTGACCTCTGCTTTTGGAATGCCTACATGTAACCCTAAGAGCCCAGGATGGCTCGAACTTGGCAACTGCCTGGTTCATACCTCCCACACAGTAAATTTTGGTTGTATTTTTTATGGAAGATGGGGGAAATCAACATCAAAGTAAACACGGCTGTAATTTTCAAGGGCAAAAAGATTGAGGAGAATATTTTTTTTTAAATTGCAGCGACAATTTACAGTTACGATCTATGCTGATAGTCGATGGAAAGTAGGGGGGGAAATAGTCCCCTTTAAGAATAGTCTGTGGTTCTTATCCATACTATGATCACAGCAACAAATCAAACAAACACAGAGTTGGAGGAGGACCTAAAAGGGACGAAGAGGCACCCATGGCCCATTTATTTGAGCTACTGGTTTTCTCAAGGCCAGCTGTGCTTACCACAGTGACCATTTAGCTCCTAAGCAGGCCCTCTGTGTGCCAGTCGTCCACTCTGGCCTGATTGGCTTCTTCCACACATTTGTATTTCTCCTCAATGGAAACGAATTAATTTATCTGTTGGTGGTATGGTGTCTGTGGCACCAAGTACCCCGTAGCTCCCTAGAGCAGAAGAGTCAAGGCTAAGCTGATATGGATGACACTCACCTTAGAGGCTCCCCAGTTCACATAACCCCAGAAAAACAAACACACACACACACACACACACACACACACACACACATGTTCCTTCAAAGTAATATTTGGTACCAAGCTAAGGTCCAGAAACCTGACCCACTCAAAAGCCAACACCCAAGACAGGCCTAAGGGTAAAGGAAGGAGACTTTACTGGGGGTACCAGCAATCTGGAAGAAGGGAGGTGAGCCTCTAGATGCCCTGCTTCTAAATTTATAGAGAAACAGGGCAACATTTCTAGAGAGCCGTTATAATGAATGGGAGGGATACTCATGTTTTTCTCTGGGAATAGTTTGAGATCGTCCAAGAACCTGAGTGCCACCTCTTTCCGCTGTTTTTACTGTCTTTTGTGGTCACGGTAGCTGGTAAGTGTATCTTTAACCTTCAAGAGAGAAAGGAGAAAGCCTAGGTAAGTCTAGGTCAAGGCAACCCAGTATTCTAGTTCTGGACAAAACGTTTCTCAAATCATTAACATGCCTACATGCAGAGCCGTGTAGAATCTGCCCAAAAGGTGGAGGCTGTAAAGGAGACAGACACAATGTGAAGTCAGAGATGTCAAGCTTTTCATCTTGGCCCAGTTAGCTGGACATCTGCAGACCAAAGCAAAAAGTCATATTTTCAGCAAAAGTGGTCTTTTTAAGTCTCTGAAAAGTAACCAGGCAACCATTATCATCATAATCCCTAGATCACAGGAACTGTCTACAGTAAAGCTGGCGGGAGACTAATAATGCGTTGCCCAGCTGTGTGACCTCCAAAATGAGTGATTTTTTTTTTTAGTCAACCAAAAGAATTGAAGCTAAAGGGCTTAATTAGGTTTTAGTAATGCAACTTCTACAACTGTTTAGCTACTGAGGACCACTGCACTCTATGTTAGCTCCCCTGGTCACCAGCCTGGTTCTGTTGTTACCCCTGTTTTACGGTGAAGTATACAAACTTAAGGTATTTCCTCCAAAATCGTGGTGTGGAGTTTGCAATCCTAGGATCTGCTGTGCCCAGGTGGTGCACCGTCGAGCTGGAATTAAATCACTCTACTGTTTACTCCTTTCTATAGAATGTAGAAAACAAGAAGAAAGCAAAAATCACCTCTGAATCTATTCGCAGAGGTAACTGTTTGCTTTTCTTCCCATCTGAAAGCCTTAGTGCAGACTCGGCCTTTACGTGTGACTGATGTTAGCACGCCAAGCACATGCCTGGGGGAAATGGTTTCGCCCATGCTACCCTGTTCATAGCTCAGGAGTCCACCGACATCTCTTGGTAAATTCTTGTCTCTACCTTGTTGCCTTCCCCCAAGTTGTCAAAGCAGCAGTTTCTGGACCCATTCCCTGAAGCCACCCTTCTTGTTTTCCACTCCAAAACCCTTTCTGCGGAGGTCTGGCTTCTCTTGTTTATGTCCCCGCAACCTGGTGTCAGGGGATGACCGCGAGTGCTCACAGGTGGGTGACCTCTCCCAGGTGTCATGCTCCTAAGTAGGCAGGCACTTTTGAAAGATGTTCTTTTTAGCTAAAAGTCTCCTAACAGCTAGGGCAGACAAGTGGGATCTTCTCAAGGCTCACCGTCCCTTCTGCGGTGCCTTCAGAGGCAGTGTTTTCACCCCAAAGTCTCTGGATGCCAAGCTTTGGAGCAAGAGTTTGGGAGAGAGGGTGGTGGAGAGAAGCCCAGAAAGTAAATGGCCTCGGGGCCCTGCGTCTTGATTCAGCTCAGAGGTGTTTTTTTGTTTTATTTGCTTTGTTTTGATTTGGTTTGGGTTATCTTTCCTTGCCCCAAAGTGTGGGCAGACTATAAAGCTACTTCAAATCCCCAGGACAGATAGAGACAGAGGCAGAAGATAGAAGCAGCCCATTTATGGAGACTAAACATGGTGCAGGGGAAAGAGGAAGGAAGTCTGAATACATGATGCTCAGCCCTCTCAGAAACAGTAATGCACAGCCTATAAAAAGCTGCTACTACCTAGAAATGAGACCTTTAGGCATCTAATGTACACGTATAATCTTGCTACATAAAGACAAACTTGAAGGAAAAGCACAGATAAGAAGACACATGGAGTTTCCCAGATTTGTCCCTTTACTGACGGTCACTGTGGATGTAGCTTCGAGTTCAAGCTGATAGAGCTGTAATTAAATTGGTGGTTCATTATTATTATGAGAGGTATAGCTGTCAGAGACATGGGTTTCCAAAATTGTGACCAATTCTTGGTAAAGTTTTGAGCAAAATAAAATACCATCTTTTTCATCTTTTTTTAGCTCCAGTCCTAGAAATTCCAGGGTGTGTTAAAGCCATGAAGAAACTACTGCAGGGGTAAAATTGGAACATTCTAGGCTCACGTAGTTTTCTGTGAGGTCTTCCTTGATACATGCCTAGCATATTTTCTAAAAGAATGTGGGGAATGTTGTTCTAATCTAAAGAGTTACCCAGCACATTCTAGAAAGCAAGGAAACACCCTTGATCCTCACTTTCCCAGTTGCATTCTCCTCTAGTCATTGCAATAAACAAAAATCCTTCCATCCATTTCCAGTACACAACCCCACAGAGGGTCAGTGTCTGAGGTGAGCCTAGGAATCCCCTGGCAGGTAGATTACACATCTTAACTCTCTGTAGGTCACCCTGACCAAGTACAAGCACATTTTAGGGACAAATTTCTCAACAAGAAAAAAAAAGGAAAAGAAAAAACTTTCCCTCAATGAATGAAGCAATGAATGACATCAACATCACAGGATTGAACTGGGAAATTTTTCTAGAATATGTTAATGAGCCAGGAATGCTTCAGTTGAGGAAAGATTTAATAGTAGCCTAGCCAATGAGGAAGTGAATTTTTTTAAAAAAAGTCATTGGGTAAAGTTGATAAAAAAAATAATAATTCTTCCAAATATCAATTCAGTGGAAGACAAGTGACCATTTTACCAAAATCCAATGTACCCAAAATTAATTCACTTCATTAGAAAGATTAATTCACCCCAAACGAGTAACCAAACTTGTTTAAACTGTTCATGGCAGTAATTTTACTCTAAGCCAGTTTTAACTGGCCGCTGAGTGCTAGCGTCCACGACACTCTGGCCTGTGTTATTAAGGAGAAAATCGTGTACTTAAAATCCCCCACATGGTGCACATTGCCAATGTCAAAGACTTGGAAACAGTTCCTGTGCCCTGTCAAATGCTGAGCACACTGCTTTTCCTGCAACCCTTAAGCATGGCTTTGTGAACAAGCTCAAAATCCTTTGTGCATGTCTGAAATTTCAGACTCTTTGCAGGCACACACAAAAGAGTGGTTTGTCCTTTAAGCACAGTTCTGTGCCAGTGTGTCCTCCATTTTTGCTGGATTTGTCTTTTGAACCAGTTTTTACCTATATTTCAGGGTTTTAATATGACAAATTTTATAAACTAGAATAAAATTCTTTCCATCAAATGAGGCCTGTATATAAACTTAGGAATATGATCAAATCTAGGACAGGCAGAAGGCAAAACCAGGAAAGGTATTGATCTAAGTTGAAGGTCAGACTCACCAATTCACCTACAAAGTACTCTACAATAAAACGGTCTTGACAAATTCTTATTGAGAAAACCGGGCAAAGTTGCTCACGTGAGCCACCCCAAATGGAAACTGAAAATCAATCCTCAAAGACAACGAAAACAACTGCTTACAAATGATCCAGATCCGTCATAAGCACCATATGTGCTGAGTAGAAGCAAGGTGTGGGTGAATTGAGTACTCGGTCGGTTGGTCATTTGACAAACAGTTGCATCTTAGTGAACTGACGAGTAGTGATGGCTTCGGAAGGATTCGTTGGCTGTCCATGGAAGTCAGGTGACAGGGAGATGGATATTGGAAATGAAAGGACCACAGATACTAGCACAGGGAACACCCGTTGAAGCACAGCCCATTAGAGGGGATGCCCATTCTCAATTCTGATCTGCACACATCTCACCACTGCGGGGACAGATGCCTCGGGCTTGCTCAACCAGCTGTCAGTGGCAGGCGATCCCATTACCAATTCTCACTCTAACTCCACACTCACCTGGAGCGCTTCGGATTACAAATGAGCTTGCCTGGTCATTTTCGTTTGGAGAGAGCATTTGTGGGACAAGGGTCAGGAATACCTAGTCACCTTGGTGGCTATAAATCTCAATGTGCGTTAATAAATGGCATGTTGGTTTTACATGGTATTTTAGAAGCTTTGTTAAGTGTGGCTCTGTACCACTGAGCCTGATCACCCCTAGGACCCTGGAAAGATGGATTTTACACAGCATCTGTGAGGACAATGGCCAGCCCCTGCTCTGTTCTGAATTCATCTGGTTGCCTTTGCATCTTTACTTCTATAGTCTATAAAATTACAGTTGAGGAAGACTCTGCCTCAATGGCTGAACCTAAATTAACCAGACATAGAATAAAATAGTTTGTTATGTATTTATATAAATGCCCTGACATAATAACCCAGCCATCCAAAGCCACAATCACCTACAGCCTCAAGTCAGGTCACATAATGGCTATGTGATTGTTTATCTTGACCATTAAGCTAACTAGGGTGAGAAGTAGCTATGAGACTAGTGAAGGTATTTCCAGAGAGGATTAATTAAGGGGGAGGACCTTCCCTGGATATGAATGGCACCATCCCGAAGCTGAGGATCTGGATGTAATAAAGAGGGGAAGAAGAGAGAGCTAATGCATAAAATATCTCTCTGTTTCCTCGCTTTTATGAGGTTCCGCTCTGCACAGCCTCCCTACCAAGATTGACCCCTGAAATTGACAGCCCTTCCTGAAGTTGTGAAATAAACCCTTACTCCACTGTGTTGGTTTTGGTAGTTTATTTTGTCATAGGGACTCAAAAGTGACCAGCACAAGACATAAACACTGTCTTTCTGGTATCAGCTTCTCACGCGTGTGTCTTTGTAGGAATGCATTCATTTAACCCAGAGCAGCTCCGTTACTGCCAGCTGTCTCCTCGTAATGCCCACAGCCAAGGCTGGCACTGAGAGTGCTGCTGTCCATGCCAAAGGCATCTGCAGGACCTTTGTTCTTCTTCAGCTGGGTCCAATCTGTGGGGGCTACTCCAGGTTCTGCATGGGTCTTGAATTTCCCAGAGCCAGAGTTGCCCCCCCCTTGCTATTGCATGCTGCCCAGAGCACAGTAAGGAACAGCTCCCCCATCTCTGTCTCTGTCTCTGTCTCTGTCTCTCTGTCTCTCTGTCTCTCTGTCTCTCTGTCTCTCTCTCTCTGTCTCTCTCTCTCTTTCCCTCCCCACAGTAGTTACTTGGTCTTGCCTTCTGTTTCCAGAGAATTCTCACAACAGTCCATGGGGGCCCCCACTACAGCCTTAGGCAAAGGAGCGTCTGGCTCTGCAGAACTGAATGCAGCATGTCTGCTGTAGAATGAGAAGGTGAGCACACCCATCCAGAGAAGACAGGGCATAAGCCCCACAGTTGCAAAGGCCTTGGTTCCCACTGCTCTGCCTTGCTTGGTCTGGAAGGAGATGAAGTGATGAACTGATAAACATAGTCCACGTTGACGAAAGAAAGAAACAAAACAAAACCAAAAACTCAACACTTCAAACCATCATATCAAAGAACACATTTACTTAGTCCACTGTTTATAGTCATATATACAAACTGCTGCCGGGTCACATGTCCTAATATTGTGGGTATAATCACTCTCAATGAATTACACTGCTGTTTCCATAAAGTCACAGGTGAACAAGCCTTTAAGGTGGTAGAGGGAGAGAGAATAGATGTATTTGGAGCAAACAGGCATTCATTCCTTGCATGAGCAAGAGAGGAAAACAGCTTCCGGAACATCTCTCTTCTTTTTCTGGTGTCTTCAGAAGAGGCACTAAGTGAGATGTCTGTCTGTGGAGGAATGACTCAGGAGCCACTTACACACACACACACACACGTGCACACACACACACGTGCACACACACACACGTGCACACACACATGCACTCACAGATGCACACACTACACAAGCATACATGTGTGTGCACACAGGTGTGCATGCACACGCACATGCACACGCACATGCACACACATGTGCATGCACACACACACATCTCTCCCTCTCCCCAGGTGATTTCCAAGGCTTCTGTTTAACCCCGCGCTACTACTTCCCGACAGTTGCTCACACCAGGCTTTGCCTTAGGATCCAAAGAATCCCCTGATTCTGCCCAGTGTTCTCATGGGGCGAGCAGCCTGGATCACACCTTCCCAGCACTCTGTCCAGACAGGACGTCCAGGAGGCCTGCATGCCCGCTCTGCAGGTTCCTCTAATTTATTTCCGCTTCCTGCCGTCCTATTCCTGTGAACTCTTTTCTTTATTCCGTGTGCCGGTCTCTGCCACCCCTCCTGGGCTGACCTTCCCTGCAAACTAAGTTAGGAGAGGCACTCTGCTATTTACGGTTGACCTCATCCCATGCCTTATAAGGGATGCTAAAGGCTTTTCTCCCACCCTCGCCACTGGGTTTAGAAATTAATTTTAAAAGAGAGCACAATTTCTAAAGCTGTCCTTCCTCGAAGGACACCTTTTATTCCCTCTGCAGAATGTATACTGAGGATTGGTCTCTAGGAAAAAAAAATACTTCTGCGCCTCTGCTTTGTTTTATTCCTAGGGTGACCTGGGGGATGGGTGGCTGGTGACACAGCTAATCCAAGGGAGCATCTGCTTTCTGTGGCAGTTTAATTTACAGTGTAAGGGGCTTAGAAGAACTATCCCGAAGAGCAACAGCTTTTCTCCACACAGCATCATCATTTTGCCTCTGGCCAAGCCTCCCCACCTTGATGGCTACTTTTGTCAGTGTCTCGTGTCCTGTAGTCACCATAGTACTTAGTGACTGATGATTAAAGAGAAAACAGGTCTGTAACACACACACACACACACGTGCCTTTTATTGCAAAATTGTTCACTTTCTTACAGCCAAAACCCAAACCCCTTCCTTAGCGAGGGAGTCAAAATGAGAAAAAGAGGCAGAAGTCTGAACAGTTCTCTGAGTCTGGGGTATGGTGGCTTCTTCCTCCCATTCAGTGGAGGACTGGGACCAGAGTGGAAGTAGTCATTGAGAGAGGGAACCTTGTCTCCTCTTTTCTATTCTGTACATGGTCAAACCCCAGCTCCATCAGTACAGATCCTGACGTGAGGTTGATAGGAGACAAGTCTAGCCAACCCATGGTACATATGTGCATGCCTGAGATGCATGAGACTGCAATAACACCCAGTCTCCAGCTTCTTAAATCCGCATAACCGAATGCGAGGGTTCTGGAAAGTTTGGCAGCAATGAAAGGTTTCTGAATGCGTAACGACTAAACATTCATTAAAATATCAATGCATAGGGATCTGAGGAATCTCTAGCTCTGCTCACCCAGGTTGCAGCTCGTGATTCCTGACATACAACATGCTCTCATGGCACTGCGCATGTCACACCATACAACACCTGAAACAGGTATGTAAGAATTACAGCTTTTACTGTTTATTTTCTGTTCTGAAAGAAAAGTAATGAGAAATGAACAGACAGCTCAGTGGGTTGGAGCACTTACTGCTCTTGCAGAGAACCTAGGTTCAGGTCCCAGCATCCACATATCTGCTCACCAGTTTCAGAGCATCCAAAACCCTTGTCTAGCTCCCTGAGATTCCTGCACACACACCCAGACACATACATATACAAAATAAAAATAAATAAATAAAAACACAAGAGTTTAATTACAGAAAACAAAGACTTTTACTATTTCCTACTATGATTTCTCTTCATGTGTTAAATGTGTGTATCTTTGGATTGTATTGTACTAGATGTTACATTTTAAAAACTTCTATTTGAGTTGTATTGAGTTTCAAAAGAAATTGTTACAGGAATTTTGGCTTTGATTAGAACAGAATTAAATTTCCAACATTTTTTGAACTGGCCCTAAACATCCTTCTGCTGTCTTATAGAATGCATTTCTACAAAGCGTTCTCAGCCCTGAATGAATTTAAACAAAAATCAATTTGCTCTGAAAAACACCAAAGATGTTCTAGACTCTACTGTATCAAATACTCAGTTACGTTTGAAAATGCTATGCAAATATAAAGAAGCACATCCATCTCATGGGTATGCAGATTTTCACCTTTTTAATGGTACAATTATATGTATTTCCAACTGCTATTAATATTTTTCATAATATAATATCAATGCTTGGTGTGTATTTTATTTTATATACCTGTATATACCAAGGACCACATGAAAATTTCTCAGGCAAATGGAGTCACAAGGGGAAAAACCTTAAGCAGCCCTGATGTAGCTTGTGCTGGAAAGGAGGCAGGCTAGGGAAGTGACCTTTGTCTTCTGTTGTCTCGCCTACTTGCTATCACAGTCATGTGACTTTCCCCTCTGTTTTGTGGTGGGGGCCCAAGCGCTGCCAAGGCCTCTGGGGTCTCCCGAGCTGTCACACTGGTTTCTCCTCAGCCAGTACCAGAGCTCTGGACCTTCGGGCTCTGAGGACACTGAAGGTGATTTTTAGACTAGCTACACTATGTTGGGGGCACACCAGATTGGGGTGAGGATACTTTCTAGAAGTAAGAGTCTACTCATCTCCCTCAAGGACTTCTTGTTAGGCACAGGGGCCAGACATCAAGACCCCACCTCCTCAACTTTTGAGATCACTACAACCCAGGTCTCAACACCACCTAGCTTCAGGCACAGAATGATTGTGTGAGGGATAAGGATGGAGGTCAGTGATCAGCAGAGCCAAGCATCCTCAAAGAGAAGAACCATAGTCTCTCACTCTGTTTTCCTTTCTGGGTCTTCCTCTGGTTTCAGACAGAAGTTTCTCCCATCCTTCAGAATTCCTCAAAGTGCTTCCGGCCAGCACGTAAATCAACACATTGCTTTCTTCATCGAGAAAGTCTTGCAACCAAACAAAACCAGCGCCCGTCAGAACCGTGTGGTGTAGTTGATTTACATTCTGGAGCAGCCTCCTTATCTCCTTAGTAAACAGGCCTCACAGGGAGCTTATTTTGTCCTGAGCCATTCTGCAGCTTGTGGATGAAGTGTATGGCCTGCTTCCTTCTGGCTGTGGGCTTTGGGCTCGATGTTCAAAGTCAGCTTTAAAAATTTATAAAACCTTTTACTATCTGGTGCCTTGTCTTCACAGACTTTTTGTTTCAGCTATGAATTCAAACAACCCCACTCAATAACTCGGTTGCCTCCTTGCTCCAGCCTTATCCTGTGTCTGTCCTTATTCTGAGAGAATTGTGATGTGGGATTCCCCTCTGTATGCTGTGAATACCACTGGTTAATAAAGAAGCTGCTTTGGACCTATAGCAAAGCAGAACTTAGCTAGGTGGAGAAACTAAGCTGAATGCTGGGAGAAAGAAAGGCAGAGTCAAGGAGAAGCCATGGAGCCGCTGCCGGAGAAAGATGTGCTGAAACCTTGCTGATAGGCCATGAGCCTTATGGCAAAATATAAAATAATGAAAATGGGTTAAATTAAGATGTAAAATCTAGCCAATAAGAAGTTAGGGTTAATAGACCAAGCAGCGTTTTAAATAATATGGTTTCTGTGTGATTATTTCGGTAGTCTGAGCAGCTGGGAAATGAACAAGCGGCCACCCTACAACATTATTGCTTAAAATTTTCATTACTGAGAGACTGGTGAAGTAAATAATGATTTTACTTTTGCTCTGTTTAGCTTTCTAATTGTATTTCCTGAGTCCCTGGTGAGAACAATATGTGGGTGCTGTGGAATAATCCTCTTGTACACTGTAAAAATTGTCACTCAAATTGGTTTAATAAAATGCTGATTGGCCAGTAGCCAGGCAAGAAGTATAGGCGGTGATGTGAGAGAATTATCTGTATTCTGTCAATCATATTTTAATAAAACGCTGATTGGCCAGGCAGGCAGTATAGGTGGGAAAGCCAGACAAGAAGTAGAGGTGGAGCAAAGAGGCTGGGAGTATTCTGACAAGCAGGAAGCTCCCTCCGCAGTTCTGCCCAGACCACCAGAGAGGAAAGATGTAAGCTGCCCCGCTGGAAAAGGTACTGAGCCATGTGCTAATGTATATAAGGATAATGGGGTAACATAAGTTATAAGAGCTAATAAGTAGCCTGACCTAATGGGCCAATCAGTTTATAATCTTATGGAGTCCTGTGTGTGATTTTTCTTGAGAGTTGCCAGCTGTGGGGTACTGGGTGGGACAGAACCCCAACAAGCCGGCCCTCATGTTACATATGGTGCCAACGTGTGGACAACTGTATCCACATAAAGCCTGAGACAGCTTGGGAAGTAATTCTAGAACAAAATAACAGCTTTATGCATGGTTTCTTGGTAGCAGCAATTTCTCGGGTCTGCTCTGCTTGCTAGAGGCAAGCAAATGCTCTCATCTAAGAGAGGCTTCCTGACTCAGCTTTAGCTGCAAAACTTTGCAGCTCTTTTGAGAGGTCCTGCCACTAAACACCAAAACTGTGTTGAGGAAAAGCTGAACGCATGCTTTTCGGTTTTCAGCCATAGCAGGAAAAAAGCTGCACTGTTTTAAAATGCTGGCCATCCTGCCAGGGCAAACTTTTACTCTTTCAGGCAAGCAGTCTGACTGAGTGTGGTCTGTGAGCAGAATGCGGCAGCTTGCTTGCTGGCAAGGACCTTGAAATGCCATAGAGTTGTGGCAGTGAACACAACTCTGGCTGGTATCTCAGCCGTGAGGCTGGAAAGCTAAGGAATGGGCTGGATCTAACTGTCAAAGCCACGGCTTTAGTCCTACCCATTAAAGACTCATGTAGTCAGAAAAAGAGAGATATACAGTAAAGAGAGATTCAGAGACAAAGAAAACCTCTAAATATTTCACAGTGTGTTAAAAATATATGCAGGGTAAAATTTAAAGTTCTTAAAGTGAAAAAGGAAGAAAGAGAGTAGTTGGGTGTGGTGGTACACACCTTTAATCCCAACAGTTCGGAGGCAGAGGTAAATTGAACTCTGAGACTTTAAGGGGCAGAGGTAGTTGACCTCTGTGACTTCAAGGTGTGGTAGCACACATCTTTAATCCCAGTGCCTGGGAGGCAGAGACAGACAGATCTCTAAATTCAAGGTGTGGTAACACACACCTTTAATCCCAGCACTGGGGAGGCTGAGACAGTGAGATCTCTGTGAGTTCAAGGACAGCCTGGTCTACAGAGTTATTCCAGGACAAAGATATACAGAGAACCTATCTCAAAAAGTAAAAGTAAAAATAAAAGAAATAGAAGTTAAAATAAAGCCACATAAAGATGGAAAATACATAGAGAATCTTGATGCTGTGTGCTATTATGCACTCTTTTAATTGTTTAAATGCTGAGGAAGGAGCAACAGTCGCCAAAAGACATTTGCTTATGAATGCTGCAGAATTAATCCAAGATAGGTATTTTGAAAATACCTTGGCTTCAAAATTGAAGTCAAAAGGTATGTTACTTTGGAGAAGAAATTTTGCTTTTGTTTCCACAGGAAATGAGAGGCTGTGGATTCATTCTGAGCTAAGAAAAATCCAGTATGACCAAGGGAGACCACCCGAGAAACCTCCGGTAGGAACAGATGGCCCAGATGTCTTAGTTCTATATCCAGAACAGATTCAAGACTGCTGCCTGAGATGATCGAGATTCACAGGATACTTCAGTCAGGACTTGATTATAACTCTAAATTTTCTTTAGGTCCCCATAAGATCATCAGCGCCCCCAACCAGCAGGAAGTAGCCTGAAATACTATGCCCACATTCCCAACAAGTGGACTATGGGTATTTTCCTTTGTTTAAAAAAAAAAAAGAGGAAAATGGTGTGAGAGAATTATCTGTATTCTGTCAATCATATTTTAATAAAACGCTGATTGGCCAGGCAGGCAGTATAGGCAGGAAAGCCAGACAGGAAGTAGAGGTGGAGCAAAGAGACTGGGAGTATTCTGACAAGCAGGAAGCTCCTTCTGCATTCCTGCCCAGACCACCGGAGAGGAAAGATGTAAGCTGCCCCGCTGGAAAAGGTACTGAGCCATGTGCTAGCATATATAAGGATAATGGGGTAACATAAGTTATAAGAGCTAATAAGTAGCCTGACCTAATGGGCCAATCAGTTTATAATCTTATGGAGTCCTGTGTGTGATTTTTCTTGAGAGTTACCGGTTGTGGGGTACTGGGTGGGACAGAACCCCAACAAGCCGACCCTTGTGTTACAAGGCGGGGCGACCAGATTAAAGATGATGGGAAGGAAAAGGATGGAGTCTAGAGATGCCAGTCACTGAACAAGCAAGACATAAAGAAAATGAAGTAACAAAACCATAAGCCACCTGACAAAGTATAGATAGAAATATGAGTTAATTTAAAAAAAAAAGAAAGAAAGGAAGGAAGAAAGAAAGAAAGAAAGAAAGAAAGAAAGAAAGAAAGAAAGAAGAAGCCAGGCTGTGGTGACACATACCTTTAATCCCTGCATTTGGGAGGCAGAGGCAGGCAGATCTCTGTGAGTTCGAGGCCAGCCTGTGCTACAAGAGCTAGTTCCAGGTCAGGCTCCAAAGTTACAGAGAAAAACCCTGTCTCTAAACAAACAAAAAGAAAGAAAGAAAGGAAGGAAGGAAGGAAGGAAGGAAGGAAGGAAGGAAGAAAGAAAGAAAGAAAGAAAGAAAGAAAGAAAGAAAGAAAGAAAAAAAGAAGTATGGGTTAAATTAAGTTAGCTAGTAACAAGCCTGAGCTATCGACCGAGTATTTGTAATTAATATAAGTCCTGTGTGTTTATTTGGGAGTTGCTGGCGGTACAGAAACTTTTGCCTACATGTGGGTGTGGTAGTTTGAATGTAGTTGGCCTCCATAATCTCATAAGGAGTGGCACTACTAGAAGGTATGGCTTTGTTGGAGTGGGTAGGACCTTGTTGGAGGAAGTGTGCCAATGTGGGGGTGGGCTTTGAGGGCTCATACATGCTCAAGCCACGTCTAGTGGGTCAGTTCACTTTCTCTTGCATGTCTGCCTACAGCCTGCCATGCTCTCCACCATAATGATAATGGACTGAATCTCTGAAACTGTGAGCCACCCCAATTAAATGTTTTCTTTTATAAGAGTTGCCTTATAAAGTGTCTCCTCACAGCAATAAGAACCCCAACTGAGACAGTGGGTTTTAATGCAGAAATTTATTTTACAAACGAGACTTCATCCTCTGAGCATTCAGAACAAATCAGATTGAATCTGTTTCCCTGGACAACATCACAATCATCAAGTACCTGATTAGTCTGCTGTGTGTTACAAATGAATAGTGACAGGAACAAATACAGTGTTGAATGTAACTTTTAAAATAGCAGCCGTAGGGGTGGGGGAGATGGTTCCATGGTTAAGAGTGTGTACTGATCCTACAAAGGACCTGAGTTCAGTTTCCAGTGCTGATATATATAGATATCGATATCGATATAGATATAGATATCGGGCAGCTCACAACAGCTGTTGTTACCATTCATGGGCCAGTCCCACACGGGCAGGTGACCTGAGGCCGGAAGGGTGGGGCACGGGTCTCGCAGAGTTTATTGGTGGGGGGGGAGAGAGAAAAAAGAGAAGGGAGAAGGGGGAGAAGGAGAAAGGCAGCGGGATGAGAGGGGGCGTTGTAACATGAGGGGCCGGCTTGTTAGGGTTTCTGTCCGGCCCAGTACCCCAACAAGCCAGCAAGTCCCAAGGAAAATCACACACAGGACTCCATAGGATTATAAACTGATTGGCCCATTAGGTCAGGCTACTTATTAGCTCTTATAACTTATGTTACCCCATTATCCTTATCTATGCTAGCACATGGCTCTGTACCTTTCTCAGCTGGGCAAATTACATGCTGCCTCTTCGGTGGTCTGCGCAGGAGTGGTGAGAGAGCTTCTGCTTCCAGAATACTCCCAGTCTCTTTGCTCCACCCCTACTTCCTGTCTGGCTTTCTCGCCTATACTGCCTTCCTGGCCAATCAGCGTTTTATTAAAATATGATTGACAGAATACAGACAATTCTCCCACACCAGGGCGTGGATCTGCTTGCTAGGGCAGGAAAGGGGAGATTGGGAGTGGTGGAGCTTGTCTCTTAAAGGGACAGGGACAGGGTACCGAGGTGACAGACCGGGCCAGCAGATTTACCTTTACCACACCTCTAACTCCAGTTCGAAAGGATCAGTGCCCTCCTCTGGCCTTTGTAGTCATTAGTCACTGTATGCACACACATTTGGGAGCAAGCACAGGGTGAGAAGGAGCACACATATATGCATTCATGCAAGTAAAACACCATACACATAATTAAAAATTGGAGTAAACAGTAGAAATAAACATATTCCTTTGTATTTTTAATTTTTATATTTTATGTATGTGTGTGTGCGCACGTGAATGTGTGTGTGTGTGTGTGTGTGTGTGTGTGTGCGTGTACAAAGTGTATGGGTGTACATATGCATGGGGAGGCCAGAAGACAACTTTGGATATGTTTCCTCCTCAGATGTTACCTATTTCTGAGCTAGGGTGTCTCTCAAGGACTTTGACTATGGTTGTTAGGTTGGCTGGCCAGCATGCCCCAGGATCTTCCCCCTCCCCTGCCCTGAGATCACAAGTACAGTGGGTGCTGGGAACTGGATTTAGGTCCTCAGGCTGTGCAGCAAGCACTTTACTGACTCAGAAATCTCTACACCCCGTGTATAGTATTCTTTAGAATGGTAATCTTAATTGGGGGAGTAACTGCACGGCCCTACTGAATTATAAATCAGGCAGCACACACATTTTGGTGACATTTGCCTCCTGATGTTCTTGTGATAATTCGTCTTTTCAGCTGCTTTCTAAGATATTTCCTGCAATATTTTAACTTTAAAAATTACAGTGTTCAGGATTAAATCCAGAACCCTATACATGCTAGATAAATAATCTACTGTTGAGCTACACCTCCCCCCGAGCCCTTCTTTCTGAAAAATTTTAACAACTTCAAAATGTACTCAATCTCTCAGATGGGGCACATTTTGACTTTTTCCCCCATAATATTTTTATTGGGGGGTTGGGTAGAAGGTGGAGGAAATAGGAGGAGGAGAGGAACTGGAAATTGAGATTGGTATGTAAAATTTAAAAAAGACAGTTTGTTTTCCTTTTCAAAAAATAAAATTAAAAAAAGAAAAGCACACAAAAAATATTTTTATTAATTATTTGGGAATTTCATATAATGTACCCTGATCAAATTCAGTTTCCAGTCCTCCCAGGTCCAACCCCACCCTTTAGACCTCCCTCAAAAAAATAGAAAAAGTAAAACAAAAACTATATATCAACTCCAGCTTGTGTTGCCCATACACTCACTGGAGTGTGGTTAAACTCCCAGTGGCCAGGCCCTCAAAGAAACTGAGTCCTTCCCCACCCCCACTCCCACTAGAAGCCATCAGCTGTGAAGGGATACATTTCAGCATCCCTATCACAATGTCTAAGAGTTCTCTTCAATGACTTCCTGTCTAGACTGTTTCTTTTCGGGGGTGGGGGTGGCGGGGAGAAGTTGTCATATTCCATGTCTCTCACTCTCGACTGAGTCTGCAGACATCGATACCACTGCAAAAGAAGCTTCCTTGGCCTTTACAGCCAGTGGCAGCGTGGGTCATGATTTCTGGCAACAACATGGATGACCACAGACATCCACACGGCCTCCAGCAACAGCACCATGGACCTCAGCTTGGTCCCCAGTGGCAGTACAGGCTACAGACACCAACACAGCCCTCAGCCACAGCCTGAGCCCTCGGGGGCAGCATGAACCAAAGACGTCAACATGGCCCGCAGCAGCAGTCCAGACCGCAGACATCCACCTGGCCCTTGGAAGTAGCTCAGACCACAGCTATCGACACGACCTCAGGAGGCAGCCCAGGCCATGGACATCCATTTGTCCTCTGGAAATAAATGGATCACGACCATCAACATGGTCTCAGGCCGTAGCACAGACCACAGACACCAACATGGCCTCAGGCAGCATAACTGACTATGGACATCAACGTGGACTGTGGACATCAGCATGGCCTGGGGTGGCAGCATGGACTACAGACACCAGCCTATCCCCCAGCTCTGGCATGGATCATGGGCACCAACATGGAGGTCTTTCGAGGAGGCCCAATCCAGAAAATGAACAGTCCTCCATCTCCGACATCCGGTCATTGCTCAGAGGCGGGGCAATTGTGCACCCAGGCACAATTCAGGGGTAGAGCCTTCTCAAGCTCCAGGCTGCTGCAGACCACCCTGCCGGCCCAGCTTGGCAACTGCACACTCCCATCTTTCCCACTCAGTCTTATATTTGTTCATGGAAATGGCACTGCAAACTGTAGTGTGTCCCACAGTATATATTTTGCCCAAATACTTTTACATGCAAATACTCATTGCAATGAGTCATTGGCCAGGTCCAAGGTGTCTGGTTTCTGAAGTACCATAGATACTGGACCATCACCAAGGCTCATCTTGGATATCCTGTTGTTGCCCACAGTCAGGGTGCTCTTTCGGCTAGACAGGACATCAAGGGGCAGGATACCTGCGAGCTCCAGGCCCCACATACCTCCCTGTCCTCTAGGCTCACCTGGCACAACTGACCATTGTCCTTGCAGCCTGCAGGCAGTGCTGCTGCCCCATGCTCTCCTCCCAGAGGACAGCTAGCAAGAGTCTGTTCTTGCCCTCCACCGCATGGGACCCAAGGATCATACTCGGCAGTCAAGCTTGGTGCTAAGAGACTTTACCTACTGAGCCATCTCATCTGCCTGCTCTCTCTTTCTCATCCGATGAAATTTTTCAGAAATTATCCCACTGTCAAACACTTATTTCCTATCTTGCCACCTACTGAATACTGAGAGTGACAAGCCTTTCTGCTGGATACAAAGGGACTGAAATTTAAGTGACAGGGTGCCGCAGACCCTTGGATCGCATTCAGTTACCAGAATGATGGGATTTTTACAGCTTTATTGACATATATTTCACCTATTTAAAATGTACAGCTCAGGAGCCGGGGAGGTGACCAAGGAGTTTAGAACACACATTGTGATGGGTATAGTGGCGTACCACTTTAATCCCAGAAAAGGCAGACGATCTCTGTGAGTTTAAGGCCAGTCTGCTCTACAGAGTGAATTCCAAGACAACCAGATCTACATAATACAGATAGCCAGTCTCAAAAAAAAAAATATCAAAGAAACAAACAAACAAAACAAAAAAGAGCATTTATGTAAAAGGAGACTGCTTGTTCGTTTCCTGGCCACTCAGACCCAAATAATCACACAGAAACCAAATTAATTACAACACTGTTTGGTCTATTAGCTCAGGAATCTTATTAACTAACTCTTACATCTTAATTAATCCATTTCTATTACTCTGTGTAGCACCGTGAGGCTATGGCCTACTGGTAAGGTTCTGGGGTGTCTGTCTCCTTTGGCAGCTACATGGCATCTCCATGACTCCACCTACTCCATACATCTCTGTTCGAATTTCCCACCTGGCTTTATTCTGCTAAGTCACTGACCAAAACAACTTTTTATTCATTAACCAATAAAAGCAACACATATACAGAAGGACTTCCCACATCACATGCACTGTTCTTGCAGAAGTTACAAGTTTGGTTCTCAGAGCCCACATTAGGAGGCTCACAACAAACTGCATGTAACTCCATCTCCAGGTGACCCAATACCTTCTAGCCTTCTGGGGACACCTGCACTCACAATGACATACTACATGTGATATAATACACTCACGTGGCACACATATGTATATGTAGGAAAAACAAATAACTTGAAATGTACCATTCAGTGGTTTTTAGCTATACTCCTATGGCTGTGTAACCATCCACATTAGCTAATTCTAGAACATTTTTATTACTTCAAAAAAAAAAAAAGTCCTCATATAGCAATTCTCTCCCCACCAAGTCTGGCAACTATTAACCTTCTCTCTGTCTCTATGAATTTCCCTATTTTGAAGATTTCATACAAGTAGATTCATAAACTATATTCTCATTTATGGTTAACTTCTTTCATTTAGCAAATTGTATTCAAGGTTCAGCCCCAGTGCAGCATGTGCCAGTATGTTATCCCTTTTATTAGTTAAATAATATTCCACTGTATGAATATACCATATTTTTTTCAGTATTTACAACAGCATCATGCTAGCACCTAAACTGCACTTGATTTAGAAATTATTCTAAGTAGGATAAGTTATGTCTTTAACTTTTAAACAAGTTAAGCATTCTAGCAAGATGAAGGAGAGAAAGGAAAGAAAATTTGTGGGGAACCAAGAAATTTTTATAGTTTTCCATTTTTCCAGGAAAACAGAATCCTGTGCAAGCCAGAAATAATTTTCTAAACCCTTTCCAGTGTGGATGTATTTCTGTATATTCTTTTTTGTTCTTGGTTTTGTTTTTGCTTTTTTCACCCAAGACAGGGTTTCTCTGTGTAGCTTTGGAGCCTGACTTTAAACTTGCTCTGTAACCTAGGCTGACCTTGAACTCACAGAGATCCACCTGCCTCTGCCTCCCAAGTGCTGGGATTAAAGGTGTGCACCATCGCAGCCCGGCCTCTGTACATTTTATTAAGCCCAGAGAACAGAGCAATATGTTTACCTGTTCTGAAGTCCTCAGGGAATAAGGAAAGAGTCAAGAGCTAATGGAAGTGGCTATCTTGCTCCTTAGTCCCTCTATCCCTGTGCCTTGCCCTCACCTCCACCTTGCTGGTCTGCCCTTTTGTATGTTCGTGGTGGTCCATCTGGAGGTCAGTCCAGCAGACAGTTATGGGAGAGCTGGGGGAGAGGTTAGCAGTTATGCTTAATTACAAGGAAATAAGATTCCTCTGGGGCTGCTGTGGGCGAAGGAAGCAGATACGATCAGTCAAAGAGCTTTGAGAGCCTTGGAAGGCAGCCCTCTGCAAATACAGGGCTGGCCTTTATTGTCACCGCTGTTAATAAGCCAGATGTTCTCAAAGCATTCCTCCAACCGGTGACAGGGCTTGGAAAATTGCTACGCCTTTATTGGTTGCTGAAACCAAATAAAAATCAAATTAAAGTTTAATTCACCTCATAATTTTCTCCGTGGCAGCTCTGGTTGGCAGCCTTGAGGCACAGCCAGCCTCCTCCTCCTCCACAGCATCCATCAGTCTCGGCTGAAGCCCCCAGAGGCCAGCGAGTCTTTTACCTCTGCCAGAAGTCTTCTGTGGGTGCAGACTGCAGCTGCAGAGAGAGTTGCAGCTCCAGCTAAGATGAAAGGACAGTGGAAGCTGCTGGAAGATGCCAGAAAGGACTTCCCTCTTCTCCTCTCCTTTGGAGTCTCCATGGTGACCGGGCAGGGGAAGGGGGTCTGAGAGATATTCCAGCTATGTGACTTGGGCCACTCCTATATGCAGCCTCCCAAGAGGTACTTAGTGAGGCCACATCAGCCACATCAGCCATGCCCTCTCTTACACTCCTGCTATGCAGACAGTGCCTGCGATAATGAGGGTTCAGTTAGCGTCTCTTATGTTTGTGCCAGGATTTTCCTAGTTAGTGAATGAATGATGAAAGAGCAACAAAGTCACAACTAGGTGTGTCCTTTTTGCATCGTCTTTATTCTTTCACTGTCTCCCCTCCTTTCCTCCTCCTGCTTTCCCTTACTTTGACATACAAATATCCGCGACTTCCAGGGCGGCACTCCAGCGCTAACGGATGCCTCCACACGTGTTTTGAGTTAGCAGCCTGCTACTGTCTGTGTAAACTCCGGGTTGGGTTCGCAGTTGTGAAATGCACCGAGTATTTTACAGTGAGAGCCAGCAGCTTCCTCCTCAAAATCAGGCAGAATGCAAAGACAGCAGAGCACAAAGGACCCAGGAGGTGGTAAACATAGAGGAAGCAACAGGATTCCTAGGGCTCAGAACTGCTTCAGAAAAAGCCACCGCAGGGAAGCCAGAAGGGCAGATGTAACCACCAGGCAAGGATGCCAATCCTCCTTCGCAAACAGAGCTCTGTTCATCTGGCCGTTTTACAGCCCAGAGCCTGCTGGTGTGAGTGGCTGCAGGCTGGCGAGGGAAGCTGATGAGGTTGCCAATGGACACCTTCCACCTAAGCAAGCGCTGCATAGAGAAACACAGTTCAAGTGGAGCCCAGGAAGTGCTCCACAGAGGACATGACAGAGAGATGCGAGCAAGAATTAACTCCATCTGGGCCGAAGAGAGTGAAGACTAGATCAGGCGAGAACTCGGGGACAGGAAATGGAGGCAAGGTAACACATGGGGGATTGCTTACCTTCAGCCTCTGTTCGCAGATGAATCAGGCATTTCCACTCCTAACTGTGCCTTTAAAAACAGCCTAAACTTTCAGACACGCAGTCATGCTGATCTTTGCACTTGTGTGTTTGGTTTTTTTGTTTTTCAACGAGACAGGGTTCCTCTTTAGAGCCTGTCCTGGAACTAGCACTCGTAGACCAGGCTGACCTTGAACTCACAGAGATTCACCTGCCTCTGCCTTCTGAGTGTTGGGATTAAAGACAGGAGCCACCACTGCCCATCTTGTGTGTGGAGTTTTGTTTGTTTGCTTGTTTTATTTTTCTTTGAGGATTGAGCCCAGGACTCTGCTCTTCCCTGCCACGTGCTTTCTACCACTGAGCTGCATCTCAGTCTTCTTTCTCAAATAGGAGTTTTTCCTTTAAGGACGTCTGTTGTGGAATATTAATTTAAGATATGTTCTATTCCTTTATGCTGTGGAATATTTGTTTAATGATGCAAGGATGTGTTGTATTCTTTTATGCTGCATTTTTTTTTTAACTCTGTGAAGCTGTGTGACTTTGCTTGTCTGAAACACCTGATTGGTCTGGTAAAGAACCAAATGACCAATAGGCAGGCAAGAGAAGAGGTAAGTGGAGCTGGCAGGAAGAGAATACAGAGAAGAGGGAGCAGCCTCCCAGCTACACAGCAAGCCACAAGTAAAGAAGTAAAGAAAGGTATATAGAATAGAGAAAGATAAAAGCCCAGAGGCAAAAGGGTAAATGGAATAATTTAAGTTAAGAAAAGCTGGCTAGAAGTAAGTCGAGCTAAGACTGGGCATTCATAAGAAAGACGAAGTCTCAGTGTGTTTATTTGGGAGCTCGTTGGCAGGCCCCCCCAAAAGTGTAAAGAGTAAAAAAAAAAAAAAAAAAAAAAAAAAGAAAGAAGAACAACAGCTACGACCTAGCGTCTTTGTCATGGGGTATTTCTCGGTACAACATTAAAGAGCATGGAAGCGGCCATATTGCCCAGAAACACGTTTGCCTCGCTGTACCAAGTGCAGCACAATTCCTGAAGCTGTAGGACGGCCACGAAAGCGGCAGAGTCAAGCATTCTGATTTGAATTCATGAACCAGTAAATCTTTCTGTCAGCCCTTGTGAGCCTTCAGTTTGCGGCTGACAGAGACAAGCGCTTCCTAGAACCCCGTCTGCCTCCCATGTCTGCTGCCTCTTCCAGAGCTGGCGGCACATACTGACCAGTCCTGACACCCAGGAACCGAGGAGGGAGATTTGCTCCACAGGTAGCCCAGAACACATGCACAGGCTTGGTGTGCGCTGGACACTGCTCCGATTTCCCCCTCCACTCCTTTAACTTCATATTTTTTGTTTTGTTTTAATTTAGCATTTTCTGGACAACCAGGCTTACTACAAGATTATGCAGAGAAATGATAAAATTTCTTTTTTATCTACTATGATAAAATAGTAGATAAAAAAGGGGAGGACTGAGTGAAGGAAAAGGTATGGATGGGGTAAGAGAGGGGAGATAAAGACATGAAGAAAGTGGAGATGCAGCAAGTTTGGAGGCTTTCTTTTTTTCCAATTAGTTTTTTAAATGGGGTAAGAGGGCCATGAGGTGTCTATCACCGAGCCCGAAGAACAGAGTTTGATCCCCAGGACCCATATCATGGAAGGAACGACCTGACTCCTGAAATTTGTTCTCTGACCTCCATGCACATAAAATGCAAACATTTTGATATGATGGTTATTTTTTTTAAGATGGGATGATAACCAGATGATAGTACTGGTTTTCTGGTGTTGAGAAGATTAGGGCACAGAGCCTTTGCCTACATTACCCCCACTAGCAACTCTTTCTCCTCAGGGTCTTCACTTGCTCCATTCCCCTCAACTGTCACCCCCCAACAGGATTGTCCTCCCTATGCAGTAAAAGCCACTGCTGAGGCTGGAGAGATGGCTCAGTCATTAAGAGCTGCCCTTTCAGAGGACCTGGTTTCGATTCCCAGCACTCACATGGCAGCTCCCACCTGTCTGTAACTCCAGTTCCAGAGAATCTGACACACTCAGCATATATATGCAAGCAAAACCTCAATATATGCAGGATCTGACACCCTCACCACACATATTTGCAGGCAAAACATCCATGCCCATAAAAATATATATAGAGAGAGAAATTATAGATAGAGATAGAGATAGATAGATAGAGATAGAGATAGAGATAGATAGATAGAGATAGATAGAGATAGAGATAGATAGATAGAGATAGAGATAGATATAGATATAGATATATGCGCCACTGCCTTCTGTTGTTCCCTTGTTCTCTGTTTAACCTGTTCTGGTTTTCTTTTTAGCAATTATTCGCACCAATCACATTCCATACTTAGTTTTTGTTGTCGCTGCTGTTTGTTTGCCTTCCCTCAAAGGAATATCAATGTCCCTGGTCCTGGGACTTCGTACATCCAAGCATCTCACACATGCCTGGCACAGGAAGGTTTTGTGAATGAATGAATGAATGAATGAATGAACAAATGGGGTTCTTCAATGGCGCAGGCAGGAATAGAGATAAAGAGACACTTGTGTGTCCCGTTCCCCCATCAGACTACCGGACTCCAGAGAGTTGAAATGTCTCCAAGAGCCCCATGCTGGGAGAAGGGGAAGGATGAAGTCCTGAGGGCAGCAGAAGGAGACGAGAATTCAGTTCCAGCAACTTCCTGGACTACGTTGTGGGAGAGACTGGCGAAGGAGCCGAGGCAACAGTGGACATGGTGGGCAGGACCACGCGTTGGTCAGCACCAGGACTGCTTCCTCATGTCTATCTCTTGCTCTTGGGTCAGGACCTCAGAAGATGGACTTGGCGGTCCCTGCACCCCTTTCTTTGTTCTTCTTTCTGATGTGGCTACATTAATAAATCTTTTTTTTTTCCTACTTTCACTATTAGAAACCTTTGGCTGAATCTACCATGTTGGTTAACAGGCTTGACTATAAGCCCCTTATCCACTGAGCCTCTGCGCCAACCCAGAAAATACATTAAGAACTATCAGCACAAATGGGGGAACTAATGGCAAAAGAGTGGTAGTCCATTATCTTTTCCTCTACAAAATTTTATTTGTCTTCCTGCTTGTTTTCAAATCACAAAATAACACCTAACAAATAAGTTCTTGTTTTCTATCTATAAACGCCCAGCACAGACATCAGAAGGAGCTTGTGGTTTGGGTTGGATGGTGGGGCTCTTTGCAAGAAGAGAGAAATTCCCCATGGGCAGGTGGTAAATTCTTCAAACATTTCAAAATTTACTTAGGTATTGGAGCAACATAAAATGATGTAGTGAGTGACCATAGAGAAGTTCTCTGTGCCCTGTCCACAGTCAAAGCTAGGCTGGGGAAAGTGACAAATTGGTAGGGAAATTGGCAAATGCTTATGAGTTTTAATCACCAGGGCTGCAACGTTTGGCTGCCAGAGTCTCGTATTCAGCTTCGGTTTTCCTAAATCCCAGGGGACATTCCATCCTGCTTAGCCCAGGGCCTCAACCCCATCCATTCTCGGCAGGCCCTGCCTCCCACCAGACCCCTCTTGCTCATTCTCCTAGGGTGGGGGGCGGGGTGGAGGGGAGAGAAGAAAAGTTATAAAGTGTTTAAGCCATTCCAATGACTGGTCTCTGGGAAGAAGACACACAAGATTCCAGGGAGTTCAGATTGGGGATTTAGAAGTGGGGCTTTTTTAAACTGCCTCCCAGCTCCCCTGAAAGAAAGAGGGAGAGGCAAGCTCACAAGCTGCCCTCTCTGGGAAGGCTGGATGTGGGAATGACTAATACAATTACCCCTTTGGAATTTAGCTTAAGAGATGAAAGAAATAGAGCAGAGGTAACAGTTGAAACTTTCACCTCACCTCCTGACCCTCTCCTGCTTGAGTGTTGGAAAGAGAACTGGGGGGATGGGGGGAGAGAGAAGGAAGGAGAAATGAAAAGGGCACCTGTGCTGCCAGTGGGCAGTCAGCTGATGTGAATTTTGCTGACTTGAGGAAAGACGGGATGTGAGGTTTGATCTCCTAGAGTTAGGACTGCTCTGGAAATAAATGCCTACGAGATGGGTGCTGGATTGCAGCATTTGTTTCTAGAAGGAAACAAAGTCAGCGAGTGTCAAGAAGAGAGGTCACCGCCCATGGCTCGCTTAGGCCTAACAGAACAACTGAGAGAAGGCACCAAAATCTGTCTAAGCAGATGGCCCATCTCTCGTATGTCATGGTTTATGTTATGCTGTGTCTCCCAGGCTATGTCCTCCCAATGCCCTTGGCCATGCTGTCGCTGGGAGGCCAAGAGCAGAGAATTTTGCTCAGGTCTTTTCTTCAGTCCGTTCTGTGGCTCCCTTTAGTCTTCACAACTGCATCCAAAAGCCTCTTCCAGGGAAATGACAGTTGGTGAGGGCCATGGAGGAGACTGACCCAACCCCCCAAAATTGGGACTTTTTCAGATCTTAGGAACCTGAGAAACTACCCTAACCAAGAGCAGAGGAAGAGATGCAACAACTAAAGATAGCATACTGAGACAGGGGCCTGGCAGAAAGGGTTGGTTGAGGAAAACGGGAAATCCAAAGAGAGCACGGATAGAGTAAATAGACTTCTACTAATAAAAATGCATCAGAACTGGATCATTAATTGTGACAAATGTATAATGTCAATTAAAGGGGAAACTGGATGGTATATGGAAATTTGTAATGCTTTCAATTATTTCCTACCAGTCTAAAAGATTCTTAAATAAACTGTTATATGTGAAATATTAATATTATACACTCACAAATAAGAACTTATTTTCTAGAAAGGCCACATTGAGACATAGTCATATTCTATCCATCTATCGCTGTGTAAACTCTGTGTCTGTATAAACAAATAACTTTCTACAATAGACATTAAATATTTTTATAAGCAAAATATTTAAAATATCCAAAAAGTAATTGTACTCATAGTAAACATATAAAGATTTTTTTTTTTTTGGTCATTTAAGAATAGCACATTCGGCAGGCGGATCTCTGTGAGTTCAAGGCCAACCTGGGCTACGAGAGCTAGTTCCAGGACAGGTTCCAAAGCTACAGAGAAATCCTGTCTCAAAAAACCAAAAAAAAAAAAAAGAAAGAAAGAAAAGAAATGAAAAAGAATAGCACATTCTCAGCCTTCCTTGGTTCCATTTACTTTTGCTGTTCCTCTTGGTGCCTGCCTGCTGTCTGTTCTGTCCAGTAATCCCATCTCTCTTCCTGGATTCTGTTGAGACGCAAATGCTTCACATTTACGCTAATCTTTTCAGTAAATGGCTAGTCTGACTACCCCTAATGTTCTCTTCTCAGTATCAAATCCCGTGTGTGTGTGTGTGTGTGTGTGTGTGTGTGTGTGTGTGTGTGGTACACAGGCTGAGAATTTCCCGCATCTTTTCTTCTGGTTCCTTTTGCTTAACAATTCTGTGCTCAGGTCATTTGTACCCCCTGCATTTTACTGTAGGTACTGAGAAGGAACCACACACTACTCAAACACTTCACTTAGCCATCAGCTGAGCTTAATGCCCAGCTGCCTCCTCTGCAATTTCTACCTCCCACCAAACACCAGGATGTGAGGTTCAGTCAGGTTCTTGGCCACTTTGTAACAGGAATGTCCTTTCTTCCATTGTCCAATAACATAGATCATTTCTTTGAGACATCAGAATGGGGACAAGACTTCTGGAGGCTACACTTCATATATAAACCATAGGAAATTTGAGACGCATTGGGGCGCTAACAGAACAGTCTGGATGAGAAAGAATAAGAACCTAAACCTCACAGTGGCAAAGAGAACACAAGGGGGAGGTGGCAGGTCAGAGATGCCTTTGGGAGTTGCAGAGGCCTGGCTATTACTCATAAACGGTTTGTTGTGAAGAGACACCATGACCATGGCAACTCTTACAAGAAAAGCACTAATTTGGAAGCCTTGCTTACAGTTCAGAGGTTCAGTCCATTAACATCATAGCAGGAACCATGGTGGTGTGGAGGCAAACATGGTGATGAAGAAGTAGCTGAGAATCCTACATTATGCAGGCAACAGGAAGTCGACTGAGACATTGGTATCCTGAGCATAGGAACCCTCAAAACCCTCCCCCATAGTAATCCACTTTCTCCAACAAGGTCTTACCCACTCCAACTGTAATGATCTGTCCTGTCCCTTTAAGAGACAAGCCATACCCACTCCCTCTCCCTCACCCCAGTCTGCTGAGGCAGGCTGATCTTCAGCTTCCAGTCTGAGTCCCTCCTTTTTCTGTTTCTCTCCCAGAGAGGTAGTTGCTGCCATGGCTCCTCTCCGGCCCACCCCTGTTTCTCCCCCCCTCCTCTCTCTGCCTCTCTTTCTCTCTCTGCTTTTCTCCCCTTTCCCCTCCATAATCCACTAAATAAATATCCAACCTCACTCTGCATGGTGTGCCTATCTGTCTGTCTCTCACCCGCCACCTCAGGGTGGTCTTTCAGGGACCAGCCACCTTCTGAGACCTTCGGCATGGTCTCATGGCGTGCCCATCCATCTGTCTCTCCTCATGGGACTGGCTGCCTCATTGAAGTCTTTCACCACCACATGGCTCCCTGCCTGGGACTCACTGTCCCTCGTGGCCCACAGCAGCCCCTTGGGGAACTGAGCCGTCCCTGCCTGGGACTGGCTAGTCTAGGGACGGCAGCCTGCTGCCTGCTGCCACTTCAGGGACCTGCAGCATTTTACTTAATTCATTGCATTTTACTTTTACCATAGCACCAACAAAGCCACACCCTCTAATAGTGCCACTCCCTATGAGATTATGTGAAGCAATTACAATCAAACTACCACAGGGTATGTGCTAGAGTTATGTGTTAGAGTTTCAGATTGTGTAACAAGGATTGTCACCCAAATGCATACTCAGCAAGAACAGTTTATAATCACTCTATGCAGAACTACAAGGATAGAGGTGCCGCCAGAAAACAGGCATTCCATAAAGGCTTCCTGTCTCCACTCACCAGCAGCCATTGGTCTTGTCTTCCGTTGGGACTTTTCTTCTTACGGTTTCTTTCCCCCTTAAATTTCACAGTCTTATGGCATACATGACTGTACACCTCTACCCCATGTTTCCTGTGTGTGTCTTCCACTCCTTATACTTTCGCTTTGGAAAGGGGAAGTCTCAAACATTTAGCGTACATAGCCAGTGTCTCTGTGAGGCAACATTCTTAGTGGTTTTGATGTAGGCTAACTGGTTCAGTCAGTTACAGACAGAGAGGCTTGCCTGCATGATATATGCAGCACATGCTAGTGAGCAGAAATGCGTGCAGCAGGGTCTATGGGTCCTGATAGATGCTTCTGAAGTTAAGCCTACATGGAAATTGTCTGGGAACACTACAATCCCATGAGGTTAATATTGACTGTCAACTTTAAAAAGATCTAGAATCAGCCAGGTGGTGGTGGCACATGCCTTTAATCCCAGCACTCGGGAGGCAGAGGCAGACAGATCTCTGTGAGTTCGAGGCCAGCCTGGTTTACAAGAGTTAGTTCAGGACAGGCTTCAAAGCCACAGAGAAACCTTATCTTGAAAAACAAAACAAAACAAAAAATCTAGAATCACATAGAAGGCAATCTTGGAGTATACCCTTAAGTGATTATCTAGATTAGGCTAACTAAGGTGGGAAAACTGAACCCTAAAAAGTACAACACCATCTTTTGGCCTTAAAATCAATCCTAAGGGCTGGAGAGATGGCTCAAAGGTTAAGAGCACTGCTGCCCTTTCAGGGGGCCAGAGTTCAATTCCCAGCAACCATATGGTGATCCCAACCATCTATAATGAGATCTGGTGCCCTCTTCTGGCAAACAGGCATACATGCAGGCAGAACACTGCATAATAATAAATGAATGAATGAATGAATGAGTAAATAAATAAATCTAAAAAAAATCCAGTTGAGTGGGAGCATCTACCAGTCTCTGCCTCCCAGTTGCAGGAACAACGTGACCAGCTGCATCCAACTCCTACTCCCATGGCTTCCCCATTATGATACGCTGTGAGCCTTCCTTCCTTTCTTTGTTTTTGTCAAAGTGTTTTATTTTGGTTTTTAGTAGCCACAGGAAATAACTAAGATGAGCCCTTTCCAGTCTGGGTTACTCTTAGAGAGGTGTCTATTAAAAGAAATGAGCAGTCAAGGATGAGACGCTAATGGAGGAGTTTAAGGTTGGCATAGGAGGACACACTCTGAAGAAACTGGGAAATCCATGCCTGGAATTCGAGAGATGTCAGTTCTGGGGAATAAAATGCTCAGGAGAACATCAGAATGGCCAAGGGGTTGTAAGAGGAAATGAAACAGCGTGGGGGGAAACTTGTCTTTTTCCACAGAGGGCCAGAGAATTCTTCCCAAAACCAGCCAAGGAGTCGTCACATCAGCAGGGAGCTGCTCTCCATTTCTCCCCCTTTGCTCTTACAGCAGTACTTCATGCCTTCTCGAAGGCACCGAAACTCCAGGACCCTGGTAGTGCCCACTGAGCCTCGCACACTGAACCTCACAGATCAGACTGAGACAAGCATCGCCACGAATGGACACGTGCCCCTGTCAAATGTCCCTCAATTACAAACTGACACACAGGTGGTAATCTAGGTTACTGCCTCAAGAGAGTCTGTGGGCAATGAATCCTAAGCCGGAAAAACACATACAAGTTGGCAAATGAGTTTGGACTCTTTCTTCTCTGCCCTTTTCCCAGCTGGTTCCTCTCCTAAGAGGATATAATTAGCAGTAAAGCCAATAAAATCTGGATTCCCACCCCCAGTTAATCCGGAAGCTATTTCACAGCACATTGTTTGACTACTAGCAGTCTTTAAGCAATGCCCACTCACAGTTTGGAAGGCACCTTCGTTTTCTCCCACCAGTCCAGGAATGATTACTGTTGGTAGCCAACTATGTCTCTATTTTAGGAGCAGACCCAATCAAGTACAAATCATCCAGCTGCATTAGGGCACCTAAGTATCCATTCTTAGACACTTGCTCAAGTGAGAGATGTGCTGGCTAGTTTTATGTCAACTTGACATAAACTAGAGTCATATGAAAGGAAGGAACCTTAACTGAGAAAACACCTCCATAAGATCTAGCTGTAGGGCTTGGGATGTGGCTCAGTGGTAGGGCCCATACTTTGCATGTGAAAGGTCCTGGGTTCAATCAAGGAAAAGATGGCTGTTACACAGAGAAACCCTGTGTTGGAGAAAGAAAAAAAAAAGTCCATACTATAATGGCTGGGTGGTGGTGACACACTCGGGAGGCAAAGGCAAGCGGATCTCTGTGGGATAGCGCCTAGACTGGTCTAAAGAGCTAGTTTCAGGTTCCGAAGGTACACAGAGAAACCTTATTTTGAAAAACAAAACAAAACAAAAAGATCCAGCCGCAGATCATTTTCTTAGTTAGAGACTGATGGGGAGGACCCATCCCATGGTGGGTGGTGCTATATCTGGGCTGGTGGTCCTACGTTCTCTAAGAAAGCAGGATGAGCAAGCCATGAAGAGCGAGTCAGAAAGCAGCACCTTTTCATAGCCTTTCATCAGCGCCTCCTCCAGATTCCTGCACTGTTTGAGTTTCTATCCTAACTTCCTTCGATGGTGCCCGACGTGGAAGCCTAAGCCAAATAAACCCTTTCCTCCCCAGCTTGCTTTTGGTGTTTCCGGAGCAAGGAAATCAAAGACGGCTTAATTAAAAAAAAAAAAAACAAAAAACCACAACACTCTTGTTGAGAGAAGGGATTGGTTGCCCCACCTCTTGATTCGGGAAGAGTTTGTTTTCTTTAATCAACAGATGCCATACCAGTTTGGAGCCCGCCTTTACAGAGACTGAGAGTTTCTGCTTTTGTCTTTTGGATCCCGAAGCTGTCACAAGAGAAGGCTGATTATCCTGCTGGAGGTAGCATGTGGAGAGGCTCTAAGAGGATCTGTAGAGAATGACAGGAGCCCAGCTTAACCCGCTCTCCCAATTGTCCCCTCTTAAGCTGCCAGGGCGGGGACAGAGCTACTTTGGATTCTCTCAGCAGCCCAGTGAAAATCTGAATTCTGTTAGCCATCTCTCTCAACTGTGGCAGAATCCCACGGAGGTTTCCGGAAACCGTGACCGACAAAATAGCGATGAAATAAAAGTGTGACTTTTAAAAAGTAAAGATGAATTCACCTAACATAAATGTGGTCATCCTAAAGCCTAAAGTAATTCTCTGGCGTTTGGCACTTTCAAAACTTTCTGCAACCACCAGTTCTAACTCTCAAGCCTTTTAAAAAAGTCAGCCCCAAAGGAAGCCCCCCACACATCTAACCTCCTCTACTCCCTTCCCTCAGCTCCTGGCAACCGCAGATCCGCTTTGTCTGTACGAATTTACATAACCTGGATATTTCATACATATTGACTCTCTTGTATGTGGGTTCTTTCATGTAACATATCTTTTTGAAGCTCATCCATGCAGCAGCATGTATCAGTACTTTCAGGGGCTGTGTTTTTAGTTTCTAACTCTCAGGGTTGTTTTTTTACATGGCAGTAGATTCCTCCAGAACACTTAGTTTGAGCCCTAACGTTATAGTTTGTTTTTTTTTTTAAAGGAAAAATTTTCTGACCTGTAGCCACAGAGCTGGGCTCTTCAGGGAGCCTCTTCCACATGAGTGCACTTGCCCTGTGTTTTCGTGTGACTTCTTTCAAAATTAATACAAAGAATCCAGGAAGCATATGCAGGTGGGAGGTGGTCTTGCCTGTCTGTGAAGTACTTGCTTCAAAGAAATAGCCAGCTCTAAACCCGAACGGCCCCTGGTTGGCTAAGCAACAGCCCACAGATTCCAGGTGTGCACATTAGAAAACACAGGCTCATTTATGCATTGAAAATCACATTAGCGTCTAAAGCCTTTCGTGAAGCACTGGGAATGTTCTAAGTGAGAGGCCTGTAATTACAAAGTGTCTGTATTGTTAAGTAGCCTCTGAGGGTCCACCCACTAATCTGGCCACCTCTGTCACTTCACAAAGAAGCCGCATGGAAGCTGGCTTTGGCAGTAATGTTTGTTCGCTACCGTGCAACAAAGAAAATTAGAGAAGCCATGTGTAGGCTGAACTTCACTGATTGGTTCTGGGTCTTCTACTCCTGACCTAGTTCCCCAATTCAAAGAAGATAAAGGGGCACGATGGAAACTTTGGGGTATGAGAAAGGGTAATCTAGCTTGGAAGTTGGGACATCCTTGAGATCCTTGTGAAACAGCCAAGCAGCAGCTGCCCAGCCTGGCTCAGATGAAGCCCATCCTTAATGGCGGGGTCTCATAGTGGCTCCCGCTCATTTTCAAAGCTAGGCTGTCTACATCAGCTTTAGAGATCTTCTCAGATGTTCTTCACACGCTACTCAGGCAGACTCTGGCTGTCTAGGTTTCGGGTCATCCAGAGGGTATACATTTACATCATATTGCCCACCACCCCCAAGCCACCCCACCCCACTGCCGCAAGGGATTCCGGTGAAGAGCTGAAAAGCCACGTTTAGCAGCTATAGGTTTAGATGAATGTGGGTTCAATTGGGTAAATCAAAACCACATGCCAGCCTCATCCAATGTGACTGACAGATATCACACTCACAATACACAGTGGAGTAGATAATATTTCCTGAAGCTTTGGTAATAGCTTGCCCTTTGATAAGAAAGAGAACAGAAGACAGACTGTGTGTGTGTGTTTGAAGCCAAAACAAGGAGGTGGCTTATGTTAAGGACATGAGGTTATCTCACAGTTATAACCTGAGGCTATACCGAGGTCCAGAAGCAACAACAACAACAAAAATCTAGGATCAAAAAATTCACTGTCACTGTCAGAACCAAATGTCTGTGTTATTTTTTGTTTGTTTGTTTGTTTGTTTGTCAGCCTCTACTTCCCTACACACCTCCCTGTCCTTTCTTCCAATACAGTCTTGCTGGAGCAGGCAGAACTTGCAAGCCCATGCTCTGCAGGGGACCTTGCCTGTATTTGCTTTAGACAGCAGCTTTCCGGTTCCTTTTCTTCCCCACCCCTCGCTCCCTCTTTCTGCAGTGACAGAGATTGAACCCAGGAACTTGTCATGCTACATTAATGCTCTACCTCTGACCCACAAATTAATCTTTCTATGTAAATTGTGAGATTTCATCCACAAACATCAATTCTGTTCTATAAACATTTGATAAAACATGACAAGCTCAGCTTGCATGTGGTGACAATTGGCTGGAGGTGAAGAGCACCACCACTTTGGAGGGAACACAACCACGGTTCTCCAGTGTCTGTGTTACTCAGCTGGGCTGCTCTTCCGGTCTTAATAGATGCTATGGTACAAGCTTCACTTGGGCAGGGTTTTCACTGACTTGACTTTCATATGCTGGAGGCTTGTGGTTCTCTGCTGGGAGTGACCCTGGGAGCCATCAGAAAGCTTTGAAAAGAACATTTTTCCGGCCACATCTTAGACCTACTGAAATACACCCTCCAGAGGGAGAACCAAGAAGTCTGCTTTCTTGGAAGAGCATCATCTTGGACTTTGAAGGATAATTAAAAAACAAACAAAAAAACAAAACCAAAAAAGCAAACAAACAAATAAACAGATTTTTTTTCCCCCTGAGACAAGGCTTCTCCGTGTAGCCCTGGCTATCCTGGAACTCTCACTCTGTAGACCAGGCTGACCTCAAACTTGCAGAGATCCGCCTGCCTCTGCCTCCCTAGTACTGGAATGAGGTGTGTGCCACCACTACCGGCTCTGAGAACTTTCTTAAACTTCTCCGAAATAACTAAAGAAACAGGAAGAAGGAGATAGATCGATCAAAGGGACAAACTGAAAAAAAGGAAAAAACAAATTGTGAAACTTTTTCCTCTCTCTCTCTCTCTCTTTCTTTTTGGTTTTTCTTTTTTTCCTATTTTTTGTATTGTTTATTGATCTATATAGCTTCTCTACTCCCATATCTTCCTCTGCCCTATCCTGTTCCCCTCTCCCATGACCCCCACGCTCCCAATTTGCTCAGGAGATATTTTTTTTTCTACTTCCCATGTAGATTAGATGCATGTATATCTCTCTTAAGGTCCTCATTGTTGTCTAGGTTCTGTGAGTTGTAAGCTGGTTTTATTTGCTTTATGTATAAAAGCCACTTATGAGTGAGTACATATGATGTTTGTCTTTCTGGGAATGTTTTCTAGATCCACCCATTTGCCCACAAATTTCAAGATGTCATTATTTTTCTCTGCTGTGTAGTACTCCATTGGGTAAATGTACCACATTTTCCTTATCTATTCTTCGGTCAAGGGGCATTTAGGTTGTTTCCAAGTTCTGGCTATGACAAATAATGCTGCTATGAACATAGTTGAGCACATATTCTTGTGGTACGATTGAACATCTTTTGGGTATATACTGAAAAGTGGTATTACTGGGTCTTGAGATAGGTTGTGTCCTAATTTTCTGAGAAAATTTCATATTAATATCCAAAGTGACTATACCAGTTTGCACTCCCACCAGCAATGGAGGAGTGTTCCCTTTACCCCACATCCTCTCCAACATAAGTTGTCATCAGTGTTTTTGATCTTGGCCATTCTTACAAGTGTAAGATGGAATCTCAGAATTGTTTTGATTTGCATTTCTCTGATGACTAAGGATGTTGAGCATTTCCATAAGTGTCTTTCAGCCATTTTAGACTCCTCTGTTGAGAGTTCTCTGTTTATGTTTGTACCCCATTTTTTAAATTGGATTATTTGTTTGTTTGGTGACCTTTCTTAAGTTCTTCATATATTTTGGAGATAAGCCCTCTGTCTGATGTGGGGTTAGTGAAGATCTTTTCCCATTCTGTAGGTTGCTGTTTTGTCTTGTTGACCGAGTCCTTTGCTTTACAGAAGCTTTTCAGTTTCAGGAGGTACCATTTATTAATTGTTTCTCTCAGTGTCTGTGCTGCTGGGGTTCTATTTAGGAAGTGATCTCCTGTGCCAATGCGTTCAAGTGTACTTCCCACTTTCTCTTCTATAAGGTTCAGTGTGGCTGGCTTTATAATGACGTCTTTGATCCATTTGAACTTGAGCTTTGTGCATGGTGATAGATATGGGTCTATTTTCATTCTTCTACATGTTGAGATCCAGTTATGGCAACACCATTTGTTGAATATGCTTTCTTTTTTTCCATTTTATACTTTTAGCTTCTTTGTCAAAAATCAGGTGTTCATAGGTGTGTGGATTAACATCCGGGTCTTCAATCCAATTCTATTGGTCAACCTCTCTGTTTTTAGGCCAATACCAAGCTGTTCCCATTACTGTAGCTCTGTAATAGAGCTTGACGTCAGGGATGATGATGCTTCTGGAAGTTCTTTTATTGTACAGGATTGTTTTGACTATCCTGAGTTTTTTGCTTTTCCATATGAAGTTGAGTATTTTTCTATAGAGGTCTGTGAAGAATTTTTCTGAGATTTTGATGGGCATTGAATTGAATCTTTTAGTAAGATTGCCATTTTTACTATGTTAATTCTACCTAGAGCATAAGAGATCTTTCCATTTTCTGGAGTCCTTTTCAATTTCTCTCTTCAAAGATATAAAGTTCTTGTCATATAGGTCTTCCACTTGTTTGGTTAGAGATATTTTATGTTATTTGTGGATATTGTGAAGAATGATGTTTCTCTGATCTCTTTTTCAACCCATTTATCATCTGTGTAAAAGAGGGTTACTGATTTTTTCAAGTTAAACTTGTATCCTGCTACATTACTGAAGGTGTCTATGTGTTGTAGAAGTTCCTTGGTAGAGTTTTGGGGTTGCTTATGTAAACTATCATATCATCAGCAAATAGTGAGAGTTTGACTTTTTTTTTGACTTGTATCCCCTTGATCTTCTTTTGTTGTCTTATTGCTCTAGCTAGAACCCCAAGAACTATATTGAATAGATATGGAGAAAGTAGACAACCTTGTTTTGTTCCTGATTTCAGTGGGATCTCTTTGAGTTTCTCTTCATTTAGTTTGATTTTGACTGTTGGCTTGCTGTATATTGCCTTTATTATGTTTAGATATGTTCCTTGTATACCTGCTCTCTCAAAGACCTTTATCATAAAGGGATGTTGTATTTTGCCGAAGGCTTTCTTTTTTAACATCTAATGAGATGATCATGTGTTTTTGTTTTTCAGTTTGTTTATATGATGGATGACATTAACAGATTTTTATATGTGAACCAGCCCCGAATCTCTGGGATGAAGCCGACTTGATCATGGCAGATGATTTTCTGATATGTTCTTAGATTTGGTTTGCCAGTATTTTATTGAGTATTTTTGCATCAATATTCATGAGTGAGATTGGTCTGTAATTCTCTTTCTTAGTAAAGTCTTTCTGTGGTTTGGGTATCAGGGTAATTGTAGCCTCATAAAAAGAGTTTGGCAATGTTCTTTCTGTTTCTATTGTGTAGAATAGTTTGAGGAGTATTGGTATTAGTTGTTCTTTGAAAGTCTTATAGAATTCTGAGATGAAGTCATCTGGTCCTGGGCTTTTTTTGATTGGGAGACTTTTGATGACTGTTTCTATTTCTTCAGCAGTTATAGGTCTGTTTAATTTGCTTATATGGTCTTGACTTAATTTCAGTAAGTGATATTTATCCAGAAAGTTGTCCATTTCCTTTAAGTTTTCTAATTCTGTGGAGTACAGGTTTTTAAAATATGACCTAATGATTCTTTGGATTTTTTCCCTCTTTACGCTTCTGATTTTGTTAATTTGGATATTCTCTCTCTGTCTTTTGGTTAGTTTGGATAAAAATTTGTCTATTTTGATTTTCTCAAAGAACCAACTCTTTGTCTCATTGGTTCTTTGTATTGTTTTCTTTGTTTCTATTTTGTTGATTTCAACTCTCAATTTGATTATTTCCTGTTGTCTAATTCTAAAGTTTTCAATTGTTCTGTTAAATCACTAGTGTGGTGCTTTTTCAGCTTCTTTATGTAGGCATTTGGTGCTATGAACGTTCTTCTTAACACTGCTTTCATTGTGTCCCATAAATTTGGGTATGTTGTTTGATCATTTTCATTGAATTTTAGGAAGTCTTTAATTTCTTCCTTGACCCATTGATGATTCAGGTGAGCATTGTTTAATTTCCATGTGTTTGTGGGCTTTCTGGAATTAGTGTTGCTGATGAATTCTAATTTTAAGCCATGGTTATCCAATAAGGTATATGAGGTTATTCCAATTTTTTAATATCTGTTGAAGTTTGCTTTGTTACCTGGTGTGGGAGAATTGTCTGTAATCTGTCAATCATATTTTAAATAAATGCTGATTGGCCAGGCAGGAAGTATAGGTGGGAAAACCAGACAGGAAGTAGAGGTGGAGCAAAGAGAACAGGAGTATTCTGGGAAGCAGGAAGCTCCCTCTGCCATTTCTGCCCAGATCACTGACAAAGCAACATGTGAGCTGACAGCTGGAAAAGGTACTAAGCCACATGGCTAACACAGACAAGAATTATGGGTTACCGTAGATGTAAGAATTAGTTAATAAGAAGACTGTGCTAATGGGCCAATCAGTTTATAATCTTATAGAGTCCTGTGTGTAATTTTCCTTGGGGTTTGCCGGTTGTGGGGTACTGGGTGGGACAGAAACCCCAACAAGCCGGACCCTCATGTTACAGTTACCTAGTATGTGGTCAATTTTTGAGAGGGTCCCATGAGGTGCTGAGAAGAAGGTATATATTCTTTTCTGTTTGGGCAGAATATTCTATAGATGTCTGTTAAGTCCATTTGAGTCATAACATCTGTTAGTTCCCTTATTTCTATGTAAATTTTCTGTGTGACAGACCTGTCCAGTGGTGAGAGTGGGGTGTTAAAGTCTCCCACTATTAGCGTGTGAAATTTAATGTGGGATTTAAGCTTTAGAAGTGGTTTGGGTTTTTTTATTTGGCTTTTGTTTTGTTTTATTTGTTTGTTTTTGGTTTTTCAAGTAGCTTTAGAGCCTGTCCTGGAACTCACTTTGTAGACTAGACTGGCCTTGAACTCAGAGATCCACCTGTCTCTGCCTCTCAGCTCCCAAGTGCTGGAATTAAAGGTGTGCACCACCACTGCCTGGCAATCTCTGAAACTTTTAAGACAAGTATTTGCAGCTTGGCACTGTTTACACAGTACAGACTAAATTTAGAGCAAGATAGATCTAAAATGGTATTGACAACAATTTCTATTGTTCTCCTTTTGAAACCTCAGCTATTTTTATAACTTGCAAAATATTCACTTTCAGATGACTATTCAATACAATTTCATAAGAATGTCTAATTATTCAGTAACATTATATAATGGTCTTACTCTTGAAACACTTGTATGAGTAGAAAGTACTCAATAAATCAGAATAGTTAAACTAAAAATTAAATTAGCCTGGATTGTTTTATGCAGGTTTGAGTTTAGGCCCCACACTCCCCTAGGCTGGACACTGCCATTCGAACTGTCTTCCCTTTCTTGGCTGTAGAATTCTTTACCTTTCTCTTTCTCCTTTGTCATGCCATCTCTCCCTCCATCTCCTTCCTCGCCCTCATCATTTACATGCCTACACCCTTTTCCACCCTCTTTTCCCATGAGCCTTCCCCAGCCATCACCTCCGCACCTCTCCCTGCCTTCAGTATGCAGTCTGCGGTGAAGAGCCTCCTCGTCCTCACTCCCCAGATGCTTGCCTTCTCCCTTCAGCACACACTCTGTATTACACATTTTCTCATTCCTGCCTCGCAGTGCCAGACTGAGCAAGGATTTGTTTACATCACTTAGCAAAATCTAAACCGAGGCACATGGAGTTTACATAACTTGACTGTAGCCGCACAAGCATCAGCGCACAATACAAGCAATTTAATCCAAATTTAGGTGACTTCAAACATCAGGCTCTGGCTGCTGCTCCTGGCTCAGACCGGAGAGGTGAAACACACCAAACAACAGTTTCGAGACACCAGAGGTAATGGTTCATCTTCGATCAGTTTGACTGGTTTTAAAACCAACCGAAATACGCCTCTGGGTATGTCTAAAAGTGTTTCTTAAAAGATTTCATTGAGGTGGGAAGACCGAGGAGCAGATGGAACAGTCCCATAGGCTGGGTTCCCGGATGAACGAAAAAGTGAAGTGAACTAAACTCTCCCTCATCTCTGCTTCCTACTGCACATGCAGTGTGACCTGTCACCTCACACTCCTGCTGCCATGTCTCCCCCTGCCATGATGGTCACTACTCTCAGACTGTGACTTAGAACAAGCCTTCCTTCCTTAAGTCACTCTTGTCAGGCATTTCATCATAACAAAGAGAAAGGCAGCAAATGTATTGGGTGTTGGGTCTGGAAAGATGAAAAATAAAATTAATGAACTTTCCCATGATGCTGCCTTAAGGATGCCTCCAGACCCTGGCTCAGTGAGGAGAACTGAGTGTGCTGATCTGGAGTTAAAGGGACAGACAGAAAAGTCTGACCACACCTAGACAGTTCAAAGAGCAAAGTCTGAGGGAAGAGAGGGACATGGAGAGGACCCTCGGAATCTGGAGAGAGAAAATTGATCCAAATCCCAGATATGGCAGGGAAACCACCTGAAAGGATCAGAGAGAAATGGGCCCTTACCCGGTTACCTGCCCAGACTGCCTAATGCACAGGGCACTGATGAGAGTACTGGGAAAGTCTTACCTGTGCAGTGACAAATATTTGTCTTGGATTAAACACTGCCCTGACCACACTTAACATGGAAGCAAGGACCAAAAGAATCCAACCACTTCCAGAACAACTTCAGCTCAGCATAAAGCTCACTAACACCGAATTATCTATCACCCAACAAGATCCCTCGCAGTTCGCAATGTCTGCCACCCACGCCAAGATGACTGAGTAGGCAAAGATACCAAACGCTCCAGGTGTGGTGACTCCTGTACTCCCACCATGTAGATATTGAGACAGAAGAATCACAAGTTCAAGGCTATCCTAGGCTACCTAGCAAGACCCTGTCTCAACAAACACAATAAAACATGTCTCGCTCAGATCAAGGAGAGTAATTAATTGGTTGAAGTGGACTGACCCAAGCCAGAACTGGCACAGAAGATAAGGAGATGAGCAGGAGACCATGGAAATGTGGGGTTGGCACTCAGTAATGTTAGTCGTTTTCATTTTGTCTTCAGAAATGCTTATCTCTAGAAGGAGTGATCCTGTCTCTTCCCATCCTCAGATTGACTGTTGTCTCTATGAAACCTCAGCCCGCATGCTCAGACTGAATCTTCAGACTGCAGTGAGCTCCTATCTCTTCCCGCCTTAAAGTCCTGTCCTCTCTCTGCCCAGCCATATCACTCCTGTCTCCACCTCCCTAGAGCTGGGATCAAAGGCATGAGTCTAAACTCTGTTTCTCTTTTAGACAGATTCAATCTCACATAGCCCAGGGTGGCCTTGAACTCACAGAGATCCATCTGCCTCTGTCTCCTGAGTCCTGATGTTAAAGGCATGTGCCACCACAGCCTGGTGGAGGTGATACACACCTTTAATCCCAGCACTTGGAGGTAGAGACAGGAGGATTTCTGTGAGTTTGAGGCCAGCCTGGTCTACAGAGCAAGTTCCAGGACAGGCTCCAAAGTTACAGAGAAACCCTATCTCGAAAAACAAATAAACCAAACAGCAAACAAAAAGGTGTGTGTCACCACTGCCTGGCCTCTATAGCTAACTATTGACTTAGCTCTGTGCTCTCATCTTCAGGTGAGCTGTATTTGTTAGATTACACACAAAATATCACTGCAGAGGCATTGCCGTCTGACTTGCAAGTAGTGGGATCCGAACCCAGATCCTTATGTTTGTGCAGTATAGATATATTGTATCCACCGAGCCATTTCCCCGGGCCAAGAGATAGACTTTTGAATTCTAAAAGTTACAGTATGATTGAGCCTAAGTATTCTATTTTGATGTGCACAATAAGTTATTTAATGACTGGAGAATAGAGAATGGAAGTCTTTTTAACAGTTTTTTTTAATGGGGTGGTGGGGAGGGAAACTTGTCATTATCAGATGAAATAGAAAACCATTAGTATGCCGAAGTGGTCAGTTTTTAGGTTGGGTCATTGGGCTTAATATAGTCAATTTTTAAGAAAAAATAAAACATTTGTCAACATAAATGTTTGAAGTGGATTGTTAAAGATTCCATCTAACAATGAGGACCCAAGAGAGACTTACATGGATCTAATCTACGTGGGAAGTAGAAAAAGACAAGATCTCCTGAGTAAATTGGGAGCGTGGGGACGAGGGGGGAGGGCTGAAGGGGAGGGGAGAGGAAGGGAGAGGAGCAAATAAAAATGTATAGCTCAATAAAATCAATAAAAAATAATAAAAGATTCCGTCTAGATGGCAGAGTGAAATTCTGGTGCCTCTACTGTTTCCAGCACTATTATCATCTACATGAGCCCATTTATTCACAGTCACATGTGTGACTCCCAGGCATATTTTAGGAACATCTTGTGTGGGTTTGGAGAGGAACACATATTGCAATCTCAGAAGCTTGTCCATAGCCAGATTATCCTAAGGTCCCCTTTCAAGCTCTTCTTGCTTCCAAAGATTTCTTCTATCTGATGCAGTGTTGTTACACAGAGGCCATTTAAATGATTGGTTACTTTGGGCTTGTACACCAGGAAACTCTTCTTGGCCAGGGGCCTGTTGTATATTTTCAGTCTAGAAAAGAAACCATGTTTACCAAACTTCCAAAATCTCTGTAGTGTCTGAGATTGTAGCCCATCATAGTTGATGGTCTACCTGGAGCTTGCCAGCTCCTGATCATGTTTAAATGGCCCGCTCTCTTCATGTTCCCCACACCATCAGCATCAATACGACTGAGAGGCCATTTTATTTTCTTCTTAAAAGCGTACAGAAGCAAATGTCAAGATTGTCTAAGGTCTTGTAACCACACTGTACATGTATCAACTGGCATTTCCCAACAAACCAAGCTCTCATCTGATATATTGTGGTCCTGCAAGTTGGCAGGTTCACCTTTGTTCCAAAACAACTCATAACATTGCTGTATGATGTGGAAGGGGTCAAGCTTGGCTTCAGCTCTACTTCTAGAAACATCCCAGTGAAGAGGTGCAATGCAGGGGAGAGCAGCAGGGAAGCTGATATGTCTGTGAGAGATGGCAGGGAAAGGGGAGGGGATATGGCGAACAATTCGGCTGTTCTCTCTTGAGTTATTTTGTAGCCAGGGTTGCATTAGGGAGGCCTTTTTGGAAGCTTTTACAACCAGGGAAAGAAAGATTCATTGTCCTCTTATAGCGTGAGCAAGCACCCGCCAGAGCTTGGCCCTCCCTTCCCCTTTCGATCATGTTGGGAGAGAACAGAGTTGAAAGGTTTTCAAGAGCTCCAAAAAGCTGCCTGAAAGTGAGCCCCTACCCATCCTGCAAAACCAAAAGTCTCCATTCCAGGTATAGAGATGCAGTTCATCTCCCTAAGACAATCCTCCTTCTAGATAAGGAGTCCCTCAAGCACAGCAAAGGGTCACCTACAACTCGGCATTTTTCACAGTGCTCCCAAAAGTGCCTTGACCACAGTGTATGTGCGGCACATGAAATAAATGCAGATGTGGCCATGGTTTGAAAACAGTTGTCATGCTGAAATTGAATATCTGTTGGGACTGAATTGGAGACTGCAGCTTCTGATAGATGTTGAAATCCGTAAAGGGATTCACGTTCTCACAGTTCTGGGTTCTAGATTAGTTACTTCAATTGTCGCTGGGTATGGTAGTGCACACCATTAATCCCAGCACTCAGGAGGGAAAGGCAGACAGAGTTCTGTGAGTTCAGGGCCAGCCTGGTCTACATAGTGAGTTCCAGGGCAGCCAGACCTGTGTAGATAGATCCTGTCTCCTCCTCCTCCTCCAACAACAACAGCAAAATAGAGCAGGTTGTTACAAAGTCAGAGCAGCCATGTTTTCTCTCTTCTGCTCCTGCCTGCTCATCCTTCTGCTTTTCACAGTGGCTGAAACAGTGTGAGCCTCTGATCAGCACCAAACCCTCAGACTCCCAGCCTCCAGGACAATGAGCCAAATCAAACCTCCAGGAACAAGATGACAGCAACAGAGATTAGATCAAGACAGATGCATCCAGAGATGTCTTTGACTGCTTAGAAGGGATTAGCCAGGGGCAACACAAAGAAAACAATTTTATTGTCAATACAATAAAATTCAAAGGATGATTTTCACGCAGTTTTAAACAAATAAAACTCTATCTAATCAGAACATTTCTTCCTGAGACCCAGAGATGATTTTAAGCCCCGAGTAGAATTCGGAGCCTTCTGGACTACGGTATCGCTAGGCTAATAATATCTCTGTTTTAGACGTTGGGTCTACTCCTTTAACAGGATGCTCCTATTTTTTAAGAAATTAAGGACACATACAGGCTGTGTTTTGCCCAGAGCATCTAATTTGTTTGACTGATGTGCTGAGCTGAGCAAACTCCTGCTCAACCTTCAAGGTCCCGCCCAGGCACCACCCCTTCTGGAAGCCTTCATCCACAGCGCTACTTCTACATCCAAGTCAGTCACTGCTCCCTTTTGTTGGGACATAGTTCTGACATTACTTTTGTGTTTATTTTATAAGATTCTTGAGAGCAAGGGTTATGACATATCTATCCCTGTCAACTAATTTAGGGGCAGATAGACATAGCTTAGTCCATAAGTGCTGGTGGGCTTGAACTGTATGATAATAGATTTTTTTTTTTAACTTCCGAATTTAACAATATGGAATCTATATAGAATAGCTTTATATTTTGTTACTCATTTAGCAAATAGATTTTATTAAAATGTTAAAATTGCATGAAGTTGGGATGTCTCAAAACATCCTAGAAGCATGGCCATATGGTTTTAAAGCTGTAAAATATCAGTAGCTTGGGTTTATCTAATTTGACAAAGCGAGGTGCTCATTGGCATTGGAAAGAAATGTCAAACAAAAGCACGGCGGCAGCGGGGGGGGGGGAGGTGTGTTTAAATTAATTTCAGTTGCCAAAGGGAAGAAATTTACTTCCAAGTGATTAGTTCTAGTGCGGATCTAGTCCTGTGTCCTGTAGCAATTGGTTGAATACCTTTGGGTGCTATTTGGCTCCCTTTCATGTAGGTAATGAACAATTTACTTTGAAAATGCCGTATAAAAAAAGCCAATCGGTAATTAAGAAACTATATTTTCCTAAAGCTTAAATCAGGGTCTTAGAAAAAGGAAGAGGCTCATTAGAACAGAATGCTTTAGGGTCAAAGATGTAATTCCATTGGCAAAGTGCTTGCATAGCATGCAGGAAGCCGTGGGTTCCGTTCTCAGCATCACTGAACACCAGGTATGCTGACATATGACTATAAACCCCGCACTCAAGAGCACAAAGACGAGATCAAAAGTTTAAGGCTAGTCTCTGCTACCTAGTGAATTTGAGGCAACAGGGCTAAATGAGACCGTGGTTCAATAGAACAGGACAAGAACGAAACCAGAATATGTTAAAAGCAGTAAGATTACTAGGGTTAAAGAAATGTGGGTGTTAAGAGAAAACTAAATCTTTTTTTTATTATTATTTTTCAAGATAAGGTTTCTCTGAGTAGCCTTGGCTGTCCTGAAACTATGTCTTTCTAAGCTGGAGAAATTTTAGAATACTTCGTCAGTTCATTTGTTCACTCAACAAGCTTACCCTGAGGCTCGTCAAAAATACTGCCATGCTTGTGGCACATAGTGGATACCCCTTGAAAGGATGTCCCAAAAACTTTAAAAAATTAAATTTCCTGGGGCTAGAGAGGTGACTCAAAATACCCATACACATAAAAAATGACTATATTTTTAAAAATTAAATTTTCTTCTATGCCAGGTGGTGGTGTTGCATGCCTTTAATCCCAGCACTTGGATCCACCTGTCTCTGTGAGTTCAAGACCAGCCTGGGTCTACAGAGTGAATTCCAGGACAGCCCCCAAAGCTACATAGAGAAGCCCTGTCTTGAACCCCCACACACACACCAAAAAAAAATTCTATAAGACTTATAGAAAAATGCTGAAACCCTTTGTGGTTGTTGGGGCATGAAATAAGTTGAAAAGAATAAGAAGTCTAAAGTCTAACTGCATCCCAGGTGAATTTGATAAATTCTGACATCATTTCTCTAATTGCACACATCATAACTAATAGAAAATAATTCACAGAGGAGTCCAGGTATTATCAAGTGTAGTATGTGCAACTTTCAGATCTCAGTGTGTACTTGTAACAAGCTGTACTGTGACAAGAACAGGTACAAAATGCCCACAATCTGACTTCTTCTGAGCTTTAGTCTTTGTTTTCAAGAGCCTCAGAAGGCAATAACTGACAGTGGGTTTTTATCTAAACCAACAAACCATTAGTATGGAAACAACACTCATCTGTGCTTTTCATGTCTGCAATGCAACAAGCGTGCCGCCAAGTATCAGTCATGGTTTCTGCTCCACTGGGCTTGTAAAAGAGTGAAGAGTGTGTACAGAAAGACAATTAATAGCAGGGCTTTATGCAAGGGGCTACACACAGCACAGACCTATAAGACCAGAGCTGGAGACTCAGGTTGGGGAAACGGAGGAAAATCTACAAAGGCTCTGAGTGAGGGGACCTTCTACTCTGGGGAGGAATGGGAAGAAGGATAAGCACAGTGCGGGCGGAGCAAGATGGAGGGAATCGGGGCGGTACTCGGAAGTGACTGCCTGGGTTTGCCAGAGCACAGAACAGAGATCACAAGCTGGAGTCTCATGACTGATCTGGGTCGTGGAATGTATTATCTGATGGAATTTACTCTGAACATTGAAAAATGGTGGGATTGAAATCAAAATCTTGATTTCTGATATTCTCCTAAAAATCAGAACGTTGACTGGGTGGTGGCGGTGCTCGCCTTGGGAGGAAGAGGTAGGCAGATCCTGAGGTCAGTGTGGTCTGTAGAGTGAGTTCCAGGACAGGCTCCAAAGCTACACAGGGAAATCCTGTCTCAAAAAAACAAAAGAAAAACTGGAAAGTCTAGTAGCAATGGCCTACATGATACCTGGAAGGCGAAAGCATCTTGAGCTTCTGTCTCACTACTGTACTACTTTGATGCAGTCTCCACGTGACCTGGTGCTTATTTACTTTCTCTGTTTATGTTTACACATATGTAATATGTGTATGTAGCTGTATGTCTGTGGGGTGCATGTGTGTGCTCATGTGCAGTTGTATATGCATGTGTGTGCACTGTGTATAGAGGCCAGAGGTTGACACTGCTGGTCCATTGCTGGTCACCCTTTCTTTCTGAACCTGGAGCTCATTATTTGGCTCGAATGGTCAGCCAATGAGCTCCAGGGATTCACTTGCCTCTGCCTCTCATCCAGCTCTGTGGTTACACAGCCACACTGAGATGCCTGGCTTTTGCATGGGTGCTGCAGTATTTAACTTATCAGTTGATGTGGGATTTCCCTCTGTATGCTGTGATTACCATTAATGAATAAAGAAACTGCTTTGGACCTATAGCAGGGCAGAGCTTAGCTAGGTGGGGAAAACTAAAGTGAATACTGGGAGAATGAAGGAGGAGTTAGAGAGAAACCATGTAACCCCACCGGAGACGGATGCTAAAACTTTAGTTGGTAAACCATAGCCATGTGGCGATACACAGATTAATAGGAATGGGCTAAATCAATATGTAAGAGTTAGCCAATAAGAAGCTAGAGCTAAAGGGCTGTGTTTTAAATAATGTCGTTTCTGTGTGATTATTTCGGGGTTGAGCAGCTGGGAATGAAACAAGCAGCCTCCTTGCAACAGTCAGTGTCCTGATATAGTATCAGACACATCCCAATTATTGGAGACTGGATCCACAGAGTTTTATTTCTCTTTTTTATTGCATGGTATCCTAAGTGTGTTGTGGCTATGCTTCACATACCTTCCTCACTTTGAGAACCCACAGCTTCGACTCTTCTGTCCCCATGATGGGGGCACAGAGCAGGGAGAACAATGGCAGAACCATGAGAGTGATTGTTAACCTTTACACAGTCATGGTACATGTCATTTCTGATAATACATTTGGTCAAAACCAGTCACATGCAAACTCTGTTGTCAATAGCTTGGGAAAACAGAATTCTACCATGGGGGTACTTCGTGGCTAATTAAGGACATATAACGCCACCACCAATAGTATTTGTATATGTTCCTCTTCTGCTTAGAAAATATTTTGGGATGCAGTAGGTGTGAGAACAGGAGGCTGTTGAATATTAGCTGCAAAGCTCTGGGAGTGATGTAAAGTTCCACATACATATAAAGCACCCCCCCCCCAAAAAAGAGATTTTTTTTTAGAGAATGGCATGAGTCCAGGATCAGGGCTTCTCTCAGGAACATGCAGTTGGCCTAGACAAAGGCTGACAACGAAGGAGGAAAGGGTTGGATCCCTTTGCTTTGCCCCTGTCATTATTTACAGCAAAGGACAGAACACTTTGTCACCTAGGAAACAACCAACAAAGGCAGCGAGCAGAGCTGTAAGAAATCCCTGTCTGTTCTCTCAGAGGTGGCTCGGGCTAAGTAGTGGGGTGGGGTACCCTGCCACTCAGCTGCCCTGGTGTGGTCATCAGGCAGGTGCCTCCAGCTGCTTGTCCTTTGATGGCCACAGCTGAATGAATAATATGTACCTTCTTGCCTTTTTGTCTTCAAAGATAACACTGCCAACTGAGAAGAGTGTGTTCTCAATGTCAGAACCTCTGACCCACACTGGGGACAGTACAGTCTCTCTACTACCTAGTTATTCCTCATAGTTTATACCACAGTGAATGACTTTGTAGCCATTACTCTGAATAAGCTAGAAGAAATAGATAGATTTCACTATCATTCTCAAAGGTCGTTTTTATGTCACTGCTAATATGTTAATTACTAACCTTATCTTACATTTTAATACTGATTTGCATACAAACTGTACTAATAGATTTTTTTTTCAACAGTTGAATGTGTTCCCACCATAGACTGGCGATTCTGTATTAACTAAGCATTGGTGATGATTATTTCTGGGCATCTTGAAGGTTTGCAGTGATGTCTCATGTCATGTTTGTTTATTTGTAACAGGGTCTCACTATGTAGCCCTGGCTGTCCTGGAACTCACTTCATAGTCCAGGCTGGCTTTGGACTTACAGAGATCCATCTGCCTCTACCTCACAAGTGATGGGATCAATGGCATGGACTTCCATACCTGGTTTATGCCATGTCTGATATCATATTGGCGCTATCTAAAATGTTCTTGGCCTTTGAAGTAGAATTTTTTCTCATTTTTGTTTTGCTTTGTTTTGTTTTTGAGAAAAGGTTTCTCTTTGTAGCTCTGACTGTCCTGGAACTCACTCTGAAGACCAGGCTGGCCTCAAACTCAGAGATCTGCCTGCCTCTGCCTCTGGAGTGCTGAAATTAAAGGTGTGCACCACCACTGCCTGGTTGAAATAGAAGTTTATATTTTATTTTATTTAACCTTTGTGTCTTTCACATCATGCATCTCAATCCATTTATTTCCCATCCCTTTGTATCCGTCCTCTGCCCTTGATTCCCCCCCAGAACAAAATTTAAGAGAAAAAAAAAAGAAAGAAAAAATCTGATGGTGGAAGCTGTAGTGTGATCCAGTGAGACACAGTAAACCCTTTTGTCCATATATCTTTACTTGCAAGTGTTCATGCAAAGAGTCTTTGGTCTGGTTCCAGGCCTCTGGTTTCTGCTACAGTATCAATGCTGGGCTCTCACTGAGACTCCTCTTCGGTATCTTGTTGCTGCCCTGTGTCCTGGAGATCCTGCAGCTTTCTGTCTCTGGGACTGGCCCCGTCTTGTGCTCCCTAAGATCACATGATGGGGTGGACATGGGAGTAGGCCAACTCTTTACCCTGGTTCTGGGCCTGGGTAGTTGCAGGATCAGCCCGGCCAGCACTTCCCCTTCCTCACCACCAGGGTGAGCTCTCCTGCATTGCCCTGGCAAGTTCACCACCCCATCAATGAGCAAGGGGTGGGGCTGGCTCTCCGGTTTTTAAGTCCTCAGGGTTGGATCTCTCACACCTGGACCATCAGGGCCAGCTCTAATGTGTTGCCCAGGCGAGGTGAGGGGGCCACTCTCCTGAGTGCTACATTTGGTGAGGGGCAGGAACTGCTGTCATCTTATGACTCAGGGCCAGCTCTCCCACCCATCACAGGCAGTGATGGGCACGCGGGAGGGGCGCCCATACCACCGTGTGGCAGATGAGAGGCAGAGTCAAATCTCCCATGCTCAGGTTCCAGAACCAACTATTCTAGAACCATACCCCTGTCAATAGGGTCAATTCTGCTGTGTTGCCCACTTCCCCGAGTGCTGCCAGCGAGGGTCAGTTCTCTCTTCCACCACAGGTGGCAGGGCAAAGGGAGGAGGTCATTTTTTCCTCGCCCTCTCCACCTCAGCCTCTGCCTCCTGAGTGCTGAACTAAAGGCCTGTGCCACCACCGTCTGGCTGAAATGGAGGGTTTTTTTTTTTTAAAAAGATTTATTTATTTACTTTTTACTTATGTGTGTGTGTGTGTGTGTGTGTGTGTGTGTAACTGCATAACACATAACTGTAGTTTATGTACACCACATGTATGCAGGTGCCTGTGGAGGCCAGAGGGTATCAGGTCCCCTGAAACTGGAGTTACAGGCAGTTGTGAGCTACCTGATTTGGGTTCTGGGAATCAAATCCTTGTCCTTTGCATGAACGGTAAGTGCTCTTAATGACTAAGCCATCTCTCCAGCCACTGAAATAGTGTTGAGCTTGGGCTTTCCAGAAATTACTATCAGTCAGGTAACATAACAATTCAGCTGAAGATAGCTCAGTGTGTCTTTATCTTTATAATACGTATACTCCATAGCACTCCAATGTCTGGGGACCTTTTTACGTGCTTGTTCATAGCTGCAGTAAATTTTATTTGCATTGTGTTAGATAAAACAGCCAGTTTTTGCCATAAACATTGAGCTCAGAACTTTATAGTCAATTCTAATGCCTTTGAATGCTAAAGCAGAGTATTAATATCTCCCTATATAATGTAGTTTTACTACAATGACAACAGATTGAAGGAAGTCTGAGTTTTGGTCTCAGTTTGCCTGTTTATGTGTCCATACATGAGTCATTTATTCACAGGCCTGATACATATGGATGGATACTGTTGAGTCCTTTTCAGAATAGCATTCCAAATAGCCACATCTAGTCCCTGGACTTGATGCTAAAGTTGAAAACTATGTAGGCGTCTGTATCTAAACACACAAAGAATGTGCACAAGTGGACTGCAAGCTGTTTGATATCGTATGCATGTAAAGCGGTACTGGTGCTTCTACTGTTGTTCTAGTTAGACGGACATAGGAAATGTGTACAGACTAGATGGGGTGCTGATGGCGATGTGTATCTTGCCAATACTACCTACAACTGTTATCCTGACCGTGTGTGAACACAGCTGGCTCTTGGGGCTTTAAAAGCAAGTATATATTGTGCAAGCTTTTTCGAGACAGAGTGTAAGTACCACCTTGAAGAGCCCACAGAGCTCTGCAGGGAGGCATACAGACTTGGATTTGAAACTTTGCTTTTAACCTGTAAACGCCAGTTGGTTCACTTAGCCTCCAGGAGCTTCTTCTTCATCTTACGAAACAGGCTGCTCAAAACTTTAAATGTATGAAATTAAGAGTCCTGTTTATCAGCTGTGCTGCGTAAATGTTAGTTGTAGGGGATAAAAAAAAAGTAGTCTTCTAGGGCTTTTGATTCATTTTCTACTTACTAAAATGATTGATAAACCTTCCTTAGGTGCCAGGAAACTGTCAGTCAGATATAGTACTTGTTTTCAGTGCAAGAGATGAGTGCCTGCACTTACTTAACCTACCATCTTCTTGAAGAAGAGGGGGGAACAACTGATCACTTGAGTCCTCGCAAGTCATTGCCTTTACCATGCAATTCTTTTCATCCAAAACAATTAGTAAATTTCAAAGGACGAATAACTCAAAAGTTGATGATTCGACATGGATTACATTTAATAAGCAAAAATGCCATGACTCAAAGTTCTGTCATGCACACATGGTATCTGATCATGTAGATGAGATTTTTGTAAATTCCTCTGGGAATGCATACGTGGCACTTTTCAGAATGACTTTTTAGGTCACTGCATCAGGACCCTGAGCACCTCCAATGGGAGATTTCGAATGCCTGACTAAATGCCTCTATTTCTACCCCCAAAGATGAGAGTTTAAAAAAAGAAATCGTAACTTTAGCAGCTTTCCTCTGCCCATCGCCATTTCTCATTTTATCTTCGTCCTGTGTGCCAAATTCATTATTTTTACAGATAGTTCTCAGGTTATAGCAATGGCTTTACTTAAAATTTTTAACTGTATAATAGTTTAACAGTAATATACATTCAGCAGAAGCCATACTTCAGATTTCCAATGTTAATCTCTCCCACACTAGTGACATATATTATTAGACTCTTTGGATGTTGGATAGTGGTAGTGAACCATAGCCCCAATCGGCCACACAGTCTTCCTGTGTTTTAGCTCCAGACTATCTCATGGTTTCAGAGCTAGGCCACCTCTACTGTGATCAATGGCGGTATAGCCAACCTAGGAACCCACCCAGTATTCTAACTGGATTCCTTCCAAGAGATCCGGAAGAAGTCCAAACTGAGATTATACTTACTGTGTGCTTTAAAGGGTCCTCATCACAGCCCCATCCCACCAATCAAGGTCTTAAAAGAATAAGTCCAGGGACTAGAGAGCACACACACTGTCTAGAGCCTCTGGGAGTATGTCTGCCAACTGAAGCCTTCACCATAGCCAACATCACCCACTTGACCTGGATCCAATCCCTCTCAATTGTGATCCCAGAGGCAATCCCATAAGCCCAAAAAGTCTAACAAAAACAAACCTTTAACTTTCTGAAAACAGTAATTATCGAGTGAAAGAGAGGCTGTTCCTTCAGATGTGCAGACATCAGTGCAAATGTTCATGGATAATGAAGCAGACAAACACGAAGCAGACAAACACGAGACACCAAGAGAAAGTTACAAAGCTCTGACTATTGGTCCCAAAGAAACAGAAATGCACAAATTGCCTGAAAAGTAATTAAAAATAATGATCTTAAAGAAGCTCTTTGAGATGCAAGAAAATAAGACAACTAAATGAAATAGAATAACAGTGAATGAACAGAATTGGATGTTTAATAGAGAGTTGTTAATAAAATTAAGCAGACATCCTGACCCTGATGTACTCACCATCAGAGAGTTTCAATAGCAGACTCAGTCATGCCAAAGAAAGAATTAGTGAACAAAAGAAGACATCATTTGAAACAAGCAACTAGAAGAACCAAAAGGGAATAAATGGAAGGGTTTTTGTACGACATATACCAAATGTATGAATATGAAGAATGAAATACTCAGAGGAGACAGAAGCAAAAAGGCGGGCAGCTCTGGGACGCCCTGTAGCTAAGCCATAGAAAGTCACTGGCAAAGAGAGACTCCTGAAAGCGGGAAGAGGGAAGAAACTCATCACATAGAGATTATCAGTGTACTTCTCAACAGAACTTTAGCAACCCAGCAAGGGGTGACAACATATTCAGTGTGTTTAAACAAATGAACAAACAAACCCAAGAAAACTAAGAATAGTATACCAGGCAAAGTTGCCCTTTAGGAATAGAGACATTAGGATATTCTAGAAACAAGCACATTCTGAGGTGTTTCTTTGTTTTGATCTTATAAAAGTTAAAGGGAGCTCTTTGAGTTGAAACAGAAAGACAAGTAACAAAATTCAGAAAACTCAATAGCATAAAGGTGGTATGCAAACCACTCTTAACTCTAACCTAGAAGTTAAAAAGTGTACTAAACACAGTATAGGCTACAAGCAATCATTTAACATGTACATAGTAAAAATAAATGTGAAGTCTGAATCAATAGCATAAAATTTGAGAACACAAAATAAGGCCTAACTCAAGCTGCCATCATAAGTTAATTATATACCACTACATATTAGATTTCTCTATTCTCTTACTGTTCGCTCAAAAACCTTCACTTCCTTTTTTCTTTTTCTTTTTCTTTTTTCTTTTCTCTCTTTTTTTTTTTTTTTTGAGACAGAGTTTCTCTGTGTTGCTTTGGAGCCTGTCCTGGAACTTGCTCTTGTAGACCAGGCTGGCCTCAAACTCACAGAGATCCACCTGCTTTTGCCTCCCGAGTGCTGGGATTAAAGGCGTGCGCCACCAACACCTGACCCCCAACCTTCACTTTCTTGTCTTTTCTTTATTTTCTTACTTTTTTTTTCTTTTTGAGATAGGGTCTCTCTATGCAGCTCTGACTGTCCTGGAATTCTCTGTATAGACTAGGCACCCTCAAATTCATAAATTAAGAAGACTGCAATAATGTCAAATACATTTCTGACTATAATGAAAGGAAACTAGAAATACACTAGAGTAGACGTTTTGGAACATTCACAAAGACATTAAAATCAAGCAAGATGCCCTGAAACAGCAATAGATCAAAAAAGAAATAATGAAATTTAGGGACTGGGGTTATCTCTCAGGGTTAGAGCATTTGGCAGGCACATCTGTGTTGATTCCCATTCACATACACACACACACACACACACACAGAGAGAGAGAGAGAGAGAGAGAGAGAGAGAGAGAGAGAGAGAGAGAGAGAGAGAGAGAAACATCTCAGGCACTGGAGATATGGCTCAGTGGTCAACGGCACAAACTGCTCCTGTGGAGAACTTGAACTATGTTCCCAGCACCTACATCAGGCAGTTCACAACCACCGTAACTCCAGCTCCAGGGGATCCTTCTGAATGCTGAATCTTCTGAAACTCCGTTCTTACCTTGACTGTCAATAATTGGAGCAAAATATTGTGGTTGTGTCTAGAGTCCATCTCTGCAACAACAACAACAACAAAAAAGGGATGAAACACACCTGGGGTTGACACAAGTCAATATTGAAGTGGTAAGAATAATGAATTAGGGAGATGGCTCAGTTGGTATAGTGCAAGCATGAAGAGTTGAGTCTGACCTCCAGATCCCACACTGAAAAACAAAAAAACTGAGGTTGACCTCTTGCCTCCACATGCACAAGCACATATATGCAACAACACACATATGTACACCTGCACACAGATGACTATCTATCTATCTATCTATCTATCTATCTATCTATCTATCTATCTATCTATCATCTATCTATCATCTATCTCTATGTATCTATCTATTTATCTATCTATGCACAAATAAATTTTTTAAATGGTTTTGTAGTTTCCTTAAAGGAAAACTTATTGTCAAACAAATAACAACAAAAAAATCATGGTCATTGATGGTTATTAAGACAGAAGACACATAGGAGTGTTCACTGAAGCTACTGAGTAAATGAAAGAATGAATGATTGGAGTTCTGTCCCATATAGATTTAATACAATTAGCATCATAGGGAAGTTTTGTTGGAAATTCAAGCCATCATCAGTGAATTAGAGTCTATACCAGAACATATTAGATTTCTCTATTCTCTTACTGTTTGATTAACAGACTCCCCACTCTTTCTCTCCCTCCCTCTCTTCCTCTCTCTCTTCCTCCGTCCTTCTTTTCTCGTTTTTGTTTTTTGAGACAGAGCCTTTTTTATGTAGCTCTGGCTGTCCCGAAACTCGCTATGTATAGACCAGGCTGGGTTCAAACTCACAGAGATTCCTCCTGCCTCTGCCTCCTGAGCTCTGTCTGGGATAAAAAGACAAATACCACCATGTCTGGTCAGACTTTCCCTTTCTACCATCTTGTTCCTACCTGGCTGATGCAGGAAGCACACAGTTTTGCACTATTTTGGGTGATGGGAGAGCTGCTACAAGTCTGGTTTGCAACATCCTCTGAACTCTTCCTAGTATGATGGCAACTCAAACCAAGGGATGTGGGAAGAAGTCATCCTCTCCCGGTGTCTTTCTATAGATTTTGATCCTTGTGCTAAAGCATAAGGTTTCAAATAGAATTGCCAAATTCAAAAGGATAGAGACTAATATAGAAAAAAATGCATCTTAAAACATCTCCCTGAGGCACAATTTTGCAGAATTCTAGAGGAATCATCAGTATAGATGACAATGTGGATTTCTCCTCAGAGTTACATAATCCAGCCCTTTGCAAACATCTCTTAGACTTTTGGCTAATGTCATAGAAAGATCTAGTTTCCAACTTGGAGCTCTGTTTTTAAACACCCCCCCCCCACCTTCCATACACACTTTCTGGTTCTGTTCTACTTTCCATTTCAGAAATAAACCCAAAGGCATTGCTTAGGAAAAGGAGAGGGGGCGGAGAGGGGAAGCAGCAGCAACAGTTCAAATAAATGACTTAATGCCATACTTCAAGGAACTGAAAAATGAACTAAGATCAAAATCAGTACAAATAACAAAGTAATAAAGATCAGAGCTGAAACAAATGAAATAGAGACTGAAGGACGCTAGAAACGATCAACGGAGTTAGGCATTGCTTCTCTGAATAGATTACAAAATGGATAAACTCTCAGCCAGACTAAGATAAAAAAAAAGAATACTGCTCTGTGCCCTAGTCCAGAGATGTAACAAGTCTCCACCTACAGTCCTGCTGCCATGGAACCACACTCCATGCCTTTCTCACTGAGATAGATTGTGCCCACTCAGATTGGTAGCCCTAATAAATCCTTCCTCATAGATGGGGTGAGAAGGGGGAGACAGAGAGAGAATATCAAATAAATCACAAAAGGAACTATCACAACTGATTCCACAGAAATACAATAATTGTAAAAGATTGCTATAAACAGCTTTATGCCAAAAGTGGCTAACTTAAAAGAAATTGATAAATTGCTAGAAACATAGGCACTAACCAGACTGAATCAAAAAGACAAAAACCATATACTTCTCAGTTGATGCAGAAAAACATTTGACAAAATTCAAAATGCTTTTGTGATTAAAAATTCTCAACAAATTAGGCATAGAAAAAATGTAACTCAATATAATAAAGGTTGTATATGAAACTTCTACATTGTATGATTAAAAGTTGAAGGGTTTATATGTGCCACACCTTATTTATCCATTCTTTTATTGAGGGGCACCTAGGTTGTTTCCAGGTTCTGGCTATTACAAATAGTGCTGCTATGAACATAGTTGAACAAATGCTTTTGTAGTATGATAGGGCATCTCTTGGGTATATTTCCATGGAATAGCTGGGTCCTGAGGTAGATTGACTCCCAGTTTCCTGAGAAAGTGCAAAATTGGTTTCCAAAGTGGTTGCACAAGTTTGCATTCCCACCAATAATGGATGAGTGTTCCCCTTACTCCACATCCTCTCCAGCATAGGCTATCATTGGTGGTTTTGATTTTAGCTATTCTGACAGGTGTAAGATGGTATCTCACAGTTGTTTTGATACGCATTTCTCTGATCATTAAGGAGGTTGAGCATGACCTGAAGTGTCTTTTGGCCATTTGAACTTCTGTTGAGAATTCTCTGTTCAGTTCAGTACCCCATTTTTTAATTGGGCTAATTAGAATTTTAATGTCTAGTTTCTTGAGTTCTTTGTATATTTTGGAGATCAGACTTTTGTCTGATGAGGGGTTGGTGAAGATCTTCTCCCATTCAGTAGGTTGCCTTTTTGTCTTAATGACAGTGTCCTTTGCATTACAGAAGCTTCTCAGTTTCAGGAGGTCCCATTTATTCATTGTTGCTCTTATTGTCTGTGCTACTGGGATTATACATAGGAAGCAGTCTCCTGTGCCCATGTGTTGCAGACTATTTCCCACTTTCTCTTCTATCAGGTTCAAAGTGGTCAGATTAATATTGAGGTCTTTAATCCATTTAGGCTTGAGTTTTGTGCATGGTGATAGATATGGATCTATTTTCACTCTTCTACAGGTGTGGCACATATACATTTTAGAGTTTTACTCAGTGGCAAAAAACAATGACATCTTGAATTTTGCATGCAAATGGATGGAAATAGAAAACACTTTACTGAGTGAGATAACCCAGACCCAAAAAGATGAATATGGTATATACTCACTTATAAGTGGATTCTAGCCATAAATAAAGAACATTGAGCCTATAATTCGTGATCCTAGAGAAGCTAAATAAGGAGGTGAACCCAAAGAAAAACATATAGTTATCCTCCTGGATATTGGAAGTAGACAAGATTGCCAGGCAAAAGTTGGGAGCACGGGGGTGGGGGTAGGGTGGGGGTAAGGGGAGATGGGGAGAGAGAAGGGAGAAGGGGAGGATTCTGGAGAGCTTGGGAAAATGGGATGGTTGAGATGGAGGAAGGATGGATATGAGAGCAGGGAAGTAGATATCTTAATTAAGGGAGCCATTTTAGGATTGGCAAGAGACTTGACTCTAGAGGGGTTCTCAGGTGTCCGAGGAGATGTCCCCAGCTTGTTCCTTGGGCAGCAGGGGAGAGGGTGCCTGAACTGGCCTTATCCCACAGCCACACTGATGAATATCTTGCATATCACCATAGAACCTTCATCTGGCGATGGATGGAGATAGAGACAGAGACTCACATTGGAGCACTGGACTGAGCTCCCAAGGTCCAAATGAAGAGCAGAAAGACATGAGCAAGGAAGTCAGAACTGCGAGGGGTGTGTCCACCCATGGAAACAGTGGGACTGATCTAATGGGAGCTCACCAAGGCCAGCAGGACTGGGACTGAACGAGCATGTGATCAAACCAGACTTTCTGAATGTGGCTGACAATGAGGACTGACTGAGAAGCCAAGGACAATGGCACTGGGTTTTGATTCTACTGCATGGACTGGCTTTGTGGGAGCCTAGTCTGTTTGGATGCTCACCTTCCTAGACCTGGATGGAGCAGGGAGGACCTTGGACTTCCCACAGGGCAGGGAACCCTGACTGCTCTTAGGACTGGAGAGGGAGGGAGAAGGGGAGTGGGGGGAGTGGAAGGGAAATGGAAGGAGGGAGGAGGTGGAAATTTTTAATTAAAAAAAGTTGAAGGACTTTTCTCTGAGATCAGGAACTAACTACATACACCAAACATGAAATACTTCTATATATGTAAGTTTAGCCAGGAGGATCCATTGTCTCTGATCTCCAAGGACACCTGCACTCACATTAACATACATAGGCACATATACACAATTAAAAATAATAATAGATGGGTCTAGCAAGATTGTTAAGTGGTTATAGGCATTGTTGTAAGTCTGATGGTCTGAGTTCAGTGACCAGAATCACATGATGGAAGGAGAGAACTCACTCCTGAAAGTTGTCCTCAGGCCCCCACTGGTGCCGTGACACCTATGAACCCATGCACGTACACACACGTACATAGATAAAACAAAATTTTAAAATGAATATAATAAACCTTAAATAAATACAGAACGATACTGATGTGGGATTCCCCTCTGTATACTGTGAATACCACTGGTTAATAAAGAAGCTGTTTTGGGCCTGTGATAGGGTAGAGCAGAGCTGTGGGGAGGGCAGAGGGGATGAGTGATGGGACAACTAAATTGAATGCTGGGAGAAAAGAGGTAGAGTCAGGAGAAGCCATGGAGACACTGCTGGAGACAGATATATTGTAACCTTGCCGGTAGCCCACAAACCTTGTGGTAAAATATAATAATGGAGATGGGTTAATTCTAGATGTAAGAGCTAGTTAGCAATACACTTAAGTAATTGGTCAAGCAGTGATGTAATTAATAGAGTTTCTGTGTGGTTATTTCGGGAGTCAAGGCAGCCGGGAACACATTAGTGGCCTCCTACAACATGGTGCCTATTCCTCAGCCCAACCTGAGGGGGTATAAGGGCCGATTCTAGAAACAGAAGTTTTCTTGAAGCACTTGGAAGGACTTGAGGCACAAATGGTGATATTTTGGCTCAGGAGACAGATTTCAACATCATGGTAGTAAGGTGCCCTCTTCCCATTTGACTAGACAGTCAGCATGGCAGGATGTCGGGGTCCTGAAGCTGCTTGCTATGACAGTGTTTGTGACCCAGAGTTCCAGGGGGAGCATTCTCCTTACTGGCAGGAACAGCAGGTGGCTCTGTACAGTAGGACACAAATGACAATGTAGAACAGTGTCTGGGGTGTGCTGATGTTCTGCAGCCATGTGGGCAGGTGTTGTGAGTAGGAACTTTTGGGTTATTGATGATAGTTTGACCTCACTTCCATCCAGAGTCTGCCTGAGTATTGAGACATCTGAGTTAGGTGATACCAATATAGGTTATGTAGCTTTTTGCTTTTGTTTTTCAGAAGAGGATTCAACTCTAATATATTTTTATGTTTTTACTTGTGTTACAGTATAGAAAATTAATATTCTACCTAAGTCAGTTTCTCAAGTCATTTAAATAGCCCTTTAAGATTTACAACATTTTATACAATAGTTTACTGTTTTCTTAAGGGTGAGTCTGGGGAGGGTGAGTTTAACTGTTCCCCTTTCCTCTAAGTTACCTTGAGCATTGATCATGTTTTGTGTCATGAGATGGGAAGGGCTCTTCTGGCAGCATGGGGCTGCTTTCTCTAAGATAAAGAACCCTGGACCACCATGGTTTCTGAGTTCTACTCAGTCTTGACAGTTTGCTCTCCCCACTGTTGCTAGATTGCCAATGATGTTTCTTGGGGAGGCAGTCTCAAGAAATAGCTTCACTTCCACCATACTTTTAATTGGATAGCTTATCTACTTTGGATTTAGAAATCCCATGACTTATGAAAACTTTGGCTAACAGAAGCAAAATAAGCAAATTTTTAAAAAATGGGGCTTTAACTTTTAAAAGAAAGTTGGAAATGTTTGTCTGAGAATGAAGCACAGGTCTTTAAGAACTGTCTATTTGAAAGTATTTTAAATTAAATTAAATATTAATTTAATTTATTATTTATTAATTTAATTTAAATTAAGTATTTAAATTTTGATCTTGTCTGTGTTTCCCAAATTGAAGTTACTGGCTAAGGGACTTCCATAGAAGCTTTTTTTAGTATACACAAAATTGGGATGCTAGAGAGAGTGGGGAGAAGATGATCTTAGCGCTCCATCTCACCCCCATCAACATTATCCTATTCATTTTATGGAAATTGTAGTTAATATTCTGAATTAATTAGATTGTACAATCAATTTCAAGAGCACAATGCAGTAGTGCATAAAATTTAATAATGCATAAAACTTGTTATGGAAATTTAAAGTTTTAGGGCCTAGATGGATTTCAAACATGAATTTTGTATGAAGAAATGAAGCAAAATAGTTTTGTTAGAGTAATTTGCTTTATTACAAAGGAAAACATCCACAGCATCATTTAAATACTACATCATTCATCACATGCAATATTTCCCAGCAAGCCAATTTAAGGTGGACTCCAGACTCAATAAATATCAAAAGGGTATGTGATTGCCCCCTTCTGTTCCCCATCACCTACTTTCCTGTGGAAGATCAGCAGGCTTAGTAAAACCTAATTCTTAAAATAAGCATTATCATCTACAGAGAAGACTGGAAATCATAAATGATGTGAGTAACTTCCCTTGATTATGACAGGAAGCCTGCATATGTAATCTTTGTAGCGAATAAACATCTTCAATTTCTAGTATTATATCATCCAATTCCAGGAAAACATTATCATAATATGAAATAGACGAGAAAGTAAATAGCAATCAGTACTATCTGGCAATGAGAAATACTAGTTTCTCTCTCCTGAGAGAAGGCAGAGAAGGCAGAGCAGCCTCCTATGTGAGAAAAGCTGATGTCAGTGGTTCTGCATTCAAATTGCAGCCCCTAAGTAATTTTAGGCAAGTTACTAAATTTCTCTGAAACTTAGTCCCTCTGACCATGTATTTGACAATCCTGTCTAAGGATTGTATAAGACCTAAAGGAAAAAAAGTACTTTCCTCTGCCTACGTCCCTATATGTAGGAACTGTGGTCCCACACTTCTCTGCTGTCCCTCACCTCCAGCCACAATTCTTCCTGCACCCTGCTTCATTTTCCAAATATTCCTTAGTGGCAAGGTCTCTCCCAGAACCTGGGGCTTTTGTTATCTTAGCGAGGCTGGATTTCAGCAAGCCTCAGGGTTCTTACTGTTTCTAAAATGCCCACCCCCAACGCTTGGAGCTCATGATTGTAGAATAAGTACCCTTTCTTAATTGTCATCTTTCTAATTTTCCCAGCCCACCCCTGTGTCTTCCTGAGTTTCGGGTTCTTGTTCTTATTGCCCCGCTACCCCGACTCATGATCCTCTGGCCTGAGCCTCCAGGGAGTTGGAGTTACAGGTACCTTCGTCAGCCTGATGTTAGAGTTCTTTTTTACATCTTGGTGTTTTCTTTTTTTGTTGAGACAGGATCTTACTCAGGCTAGCATCAAAGTTGCAGCCACATTTTATACCCTGCCTGAAGCATGCTGTTGTTTTTGCTTAGGGCTCTTGGTCTGTCTCCCAAAGCACTGCAGTTTGATGTCTTGGCTACCTGATGTTTTCATCAATATATCTGAAAAATTCCTATGACTTTCCTTTTGCTCTTATAACTAAAAATTTCACAAAACTGTTCCCATGTTAGAACATTTTTATTGTTGTTGTCTTTGTTTTGTTTTGTTTTGTTTTGGAGACAGGGCTTCTCTTTGTAGCCTTGGTTATCCTGGAACTCATAAAGAACCGAGGGATCAAGGGAGAGTAACACTACAGCCTGAATGGAACATTGCTTTGTTTTTGCTTGTTCATTTGTTTATTTTTTTACAGTTACAGACAGTTGCCAGCTGCCATGTGGGTGCTGGGAATTGAACTAGGGTTCTCCGGAAGAGCAGCCAATGCCCCTAACTTCTAAGACCCTGGAACTTTTTTTTTTTTGGTTTTTCAAGACAGGGTTTCTCTGTGTAACAGTCCTAGCTGTCCTGGAACTAGCTCTTGTAGACCAGACTGGCCTTGAACTCACAGAGATATGCCTGCCTCTGCCTCCCGAGTGCTGGGAATGAAGGCGAGTGTCACCACCCGTTAGAACATGTTTTTTCAAAAGCAACGTTTATCCATGTTTTTGGGCCAGGATCACTCATAATCGGCACAAGAATAAACTTTCTCCTATCCCCTGTATAGTGGGTGTTATAAATTATGCTGACAAAGCAGGAAGCTGATCTCTCAGGGCTTTCCTTTGTGCCTTTTTCCTGATTCATGGAGATGAGTATTTTCATTTAGTGTTGCTATGTATCTGGAGCAGAGGACTGTTTATGGTGTGAATCTATGTGCAGATGGAACTCTCATCTTAGCCCTAATATTAAAAAGCCTTTAAAAATCTCTTCCTGCCTTAAAAACACAGCAGATCAGAATAAGCATTTCTTTTCTGATAGAATATCAAGATGCCATTTCTAAATTTTAACTCTCAATAAAAAGATGGTATTTCATAGAATTTTAAATGACATAGGTGGTAAGAAGTACCATTATTTCACATACCATTAAAATGTTGTCAACTGATTAGCAAAATAACTTTTAAAATCAAGCCCTCATGTATCTTGATTTCAAAGATACTGATATGTGGAAAATATATATCTAGAGCACCTAAATTTAGAGAGCTATGTTGGCTTAGAAGATTAAAAGTTGAATTAACTATTTATTAATCTCAGGATATTCCAAAAGTCCAAAGAAAATATTCTGTCTAGAACAGTGCCAAATATAGGTTTCCATTGCTGCCTGTGAATAAAGACTTCATATGTGTATTGAACAGATATTATAATATAGATGAATTGTGCAAGAGAATGTGTTTTAAAAATGTTTAGCATAGATTATACACAGGCCCTTCATAGTTTATACCTGAGTGAAAAAGATAATTGTAACAGCTCTGACAATAAGAAAGGACTGAAGGGGTTGATTTAGGGGTCAGCTTCAGGAAGATAATAATTGAAATTGTGGGGATAGATAATGACATCAAACAGGCTTGCAACATGACGAGAGAGAAAAGGGTGGATCTCTAAAACACACACAGAGAGATAACAGAGTACCTATATTAGATGGGAAGAAAAGGAGGATCCAGCGAAAAAATCAAGATGTGGTTAGAGAGATAAGAGGAGAAATTGGAGAGCAATTTGTCATTGAGGCCAGAGGCAGAGATGATTTTACAGAGAAAGGAGTGATCAACATTGTCAAATTGCTGAGAGATGGGCCAAGATGAGGACTGAAGATGTCATCAGATTTGGCAGTTAGGAGGTCATCAGTGACTTCCAATAAAGTAATTCCAGGAAAATGATTGGAGCAGATTTAGATAGTAGTAAGTTGATGAGTAAATGCAGGGGGAGTTTATCTAGAAAAAGTTTCTAAGGAAGGATAGGAAGAGGCAAGGAAAATTTAGGAGGGGCAAAAATTGAATCAATAGAATAGGTACCTCAGTGCATGCAAACAAGGTAAAAGGCTGCCTGCATAAGGCAGCGGAGGAAGACAGGTTGGGGAGACAGGTGGGAACAGGTTAGAGGACACACAGAAAAGAGGAAAAGATAAGCAATCCAGCAATCTTTGCTTCAATTTCTGCCTCCCCCTTCACTGGGTGAATTTAGGTGTCCTACTTAACCTCTGCCCGTCAATGTTAAAAAGGAATCCTCAGAAGACAGGCACTCCAAAAATACCCCTACAGTAACTATGATGCGTTTCTAAGAGGTTTTCTTATGATTGTAATGTAGGCTGATGACATATGTCCACAGAGCAATTCTAGGAATGGGGACAAAATGATGAATTTCAAGTTCATGGCTTTCTGACAGTTTGGCTTTTAAGAGTATCCAGAGGTGAAATAGCAAATGGATTTCATGTTGCATGCCAATGCTGATGAGATGCCAATGGCTGCCTGAAGCACTAGTCAGAAAGAATTGTGTTTGAGCAAGAGTCTAAACTCAGTTTAAGAAAGGGATTATGGATTAAAGTTGGCCAGCGGCTTGAAAAAGAGAGTAGCAAGAGCAGTACTGTATATTTGCTGACCCTGAACTAGAGGGGAAAATAGCTATGTATCTATCAGACAGCTCTCCATAAATGTTATTGAGCTTTTTGATGAGTATTGAATTGTGAAGACCTCAGTGTACATTCTTTGAGAAGTAGAAATAGTCTACATTGTACATTAAGGGTAGAACATAAATTCTGTCAGTTACAGGCAGTAGACTTGCCATACGTTTATGAATGTTAAGACATGTGATCAAGATATAGTCATTGACTTAATAGCAGGCCTCTTGATGACTGAATTAGGAGATTCACCATTTCATGTTTGAAATGTTCAAGGATGGATTAGGGTCTTTCTTGGAATATCTTCTGGATACACCGTAAACAGTGAAAAAGGGGGAGATGAAGATCCCAATGTTTCCTAGGTAGTGGTTTTGATCATTTTATCTTGAAACTTCTGCAGCTTCTGCATTTTTTAAGCATGTAACAGCCTGGTGGAGTCTTCCAAGGTAGTAAACCACATACATATATATTAAGTAGTATTACCATGTTCACAGATAAAATCTCATCTGTGATTCAAAATAGGTAAAGCAGAGCCATTCTGGTAACGGGGTCTTGTTTCTGTTTTTTAAAAATCTGACTTTAACCCTGAAGGTATCACAGAACAGTTTGCAAACGCTGCCATAGTTACCAGACACACTCAGACCATCAAGCAGATTGCTTTGCTCTATTAGAATGTTAATCTTTATGAACAGACAAAATGTTTATAAAAATAATTATTTTAACCTATTGTGAAAAGGTCTCTTCCAGTCTTCATCCCTCAGTCTTTTTCAAGTACATGTGGCAGCGTGGAGAGTTAAGGTCAATTTAAGGGAGGCAGTGCCACACTCTTTGTCTCAAGATTCCTTCTCCGGTAGAGATAGATCCAACCTGCTTACTCCTAACAGCACATTGTATCATGAGAACACCAGCACTTCATGAACCAAGAAAGATGAAGGAATTTTGGTCCTCATACATGTATTTTAGGAAGCAGAATATATTTGCTTCATTTAAGAAAGGTCACAAAGTCTCAGTCAATAATTTCTTCTAAGTCAGTACATGAAAGTTAGTTACAGGACCACACCTCTTCACAAATCAGAACATTACTTGTTAATATGTTTTCTCCCCCACTCGGAAACATACAGACCTTGAAGACATGGCCTGATCCACAGCAGATGGCAAGGGAGAATGGTTAACACGGTTCCTTGCCTATGCTTGGCTCTCAGTTGCATCACTTAAGAGTGGTGTGACACTAGACAGTCTTTATGTGTCAATTCCTCTATCTTGAAAAATTGAGATAGTAGGGTTCACACCTTCTGAGGTTCACAAAGATTGAAAAAGAAAAGTTGTTAACTGTAAGTCTGCTGAACTCAAAATATTCTTAGATATTTTCTTATACTTAGTAACTAATAAAGAAAGTGGTAGAATGTAGGTATTAATACATTTTTAAATGACTTCATCAGTTAAAAAACTCATATAATTTTATTTGCTTTTTAAAAATTCAATAAACATTTATGAACATCTACTAAACCCAAGAGTTGTGCTAGGCACTGGGGATCCAGATGCAAACATAACTATTATGGAAAACATTGGCACAGACTGTTTAAAACCTTTCTTCCCCTCACAAATCATTCTTTTTTAATTCTCCCCACAAAACGTCCTTTTATGGAACTTGAAACGGTGCCGAATAAATAGCACGCAAACTAGCTTCAATGGCTTGATGAAGGTCATATGCATTTAGTTTTTGGACCAAAGAACAAACTAAGACTAAATAGGTAGAAAATAGGTTAGTGATAATGACTTCAAATTTGTGCCCGCCAGAAGCAGTGCAATTTACTTAACTTTAAATTATATTCTTTGACTTCCTCTATAGTAAGAGGCGTGAATATAATTCGTGCTGTTTTTTTTCCAAAGATTAATTGTAACATGGTTAAAATTTGCATTTCCTTTACTATGTTGGTTAGAGAATTTTGAAATAATTATGGAGTGGTCCAATTATTTGGCTTAAGCAGTTATGTGCGCACCCTAAGGCTTAATTACCACGAATAAATCAATCTCACCCCAAATCACTGGCTTGTAACTGACAATAGCTTTAACTGTACCTGTACAGTGTAAGAAATTCAACAAGTAGGCTCAGACTCATAATGAAAAGTTTAGCTGTTAAAATAATTGCTTTCAGGCAGAGATCTGTTTTTTTGTTTGTTTTGGGGGAGAAACTGCAATTTAGCCAGTTGAAACTTCGATAGTATCTCTCTTAAGGACAGTCTATGACTAATTTATTTATGTTTTTACTTCGCTTACCACGAACTACTTTTGTTTTTAACCTGGAAAAAAAATTAGGAAAATCTTGGGACTTGTTAAGAATTAGTAAAATAGATTTGGTTCTTCGTCCAGGAAACTCTTTAGCAGTAAAGAGAAATCTCGGCCATATGTTGGCTAATTCCGAAGGACGACAACACGTGGAAACTTTCCCTCACTATTCTATTTGCTGAGCTACACACATACACACACACACACACACACAGAGGAAAATTCACGGCAGCGCTACTGGCAGAGTCCACACTGTTAATTGGGTCAGCTTACAACCAGCCTTTAAAAGGTGCTCCAGAAGCCAAGTCCTGGCGCAGATGGAGTCTGTTTCTTTCGCCCGGGTGGGTGCGCCAAGGGAGACCGGGCCGAAGGGAAGGGAAGGTAATCTGATGAGCGCCTGGGCGAGTCTCTCCGGGAGGCTTCGCCCCGCGTTCGTGACAAGTGGAGCAGAAGCTGCCCCGGCTAATTAGCGCCGCCAGGACACGCCCCGCGCGCCGGCCGGGGTCGAATCTGCCGCACGGGAAGAGTCGCGGGGCGGGGATTAGTGCAGATTCAAATTTAAAGCGGGCCGTCCGCGCGTGGCCCAGCAGGTGCCTCGTGCCCGCTGGCCGCCGAGGGCGTTTCCGCCCCCACCTGCCCGCAGGGCCGGAAATTACCTCGGAGGGGGAGCGGCCCCTCCATTGTCCCAAGCCAACTGCGAGGGAAGCCTTAAGAAAGTGCCGAGCGGCCGGGGCGGGCGAGTGCGCGGACGCGGAGCGCTCCCCGGTCCTCCGTCCTGGCTGTTAGCCGCACGCGGCCCTTTGACAACAACACCGCCATGGACAACCCGAACTAATCTGGGCGGGGAATAGCGCGAAAGATGGGAGGACGATCGGAAGACACACACAAGCACTTGACACCCCACACTCTGAGGTGAAGTTACACTCCGGGGGGGGGGGGGGGGAGTGGCGAGAAGCGCATGCGCCTTCCTCCTCGCTAGCGCGTGGGGAGAGCTGCGCACGCGCACGGTCGTCGCGAGGGGCGGGGAGTCCTGAAGGGAAAGGCTTGACTGGCAGGTTCGGGGCATTGGAGCGGCCGAAGGGGGCCTGGCAGCCGGGGCGCGCGTGCGCAGAGTGCGCGCGGGGGGTGGAGCTCTTCCGAGAGGGCCGGCGGAGAGCAGCGCCGGCCTCGTGCGCCCCCTGGCGCGCGCCTAGGGAGAGGAAGGAACGGGAGGGTGCAAGGAGGGAGGGAGGGAGGAGGCGGTCAGGGCGGGAGGGGGAGGGGAGCGGGAGCGAGGGAGGGTTTATCGACCGGGCGATTTTGGTTAAAATATTCAAAATGGCGGACGGAGGAGCAGCGAGTCAAGATGAGAGTTCAGCCGCGGCGGCAGCAGCAGCAGGTAATCATTACAGCATTTTACATATTCATATTCATACTCAAGCCCGGCTCCCGCTGGCCCCCCCCGCGACTTAGCATAATTTATTAGTACTCAGGATTATTATAATTAACGGCGAGGGAGATGGGGGGCCGGGGAACACAGCCCCCTCCGGGTGCCGAGCGGAGGGGGAAAAGGAGCTCGGAGCGGCCGGGCGGAGGGGGAAGAAGACCCGGGGCAAAGGGGGCTGGAAGCCACCGCGCTCCTCCTGCCCCCGGCCCACCCCGCTGCCGCGCGGGCCCGCCCGCTCGTCCGCAGGCACCGGCCCTCCTCCTCCTCCGCGGGCCGCCTCCGCCTCCTCGCACGGTGCCCGAATCCGAGCGGGTCCGCGGCGGGCGACGGGGCTGGGACACCGGGAGAGGACAATAAAGACATTTTACATATTCATAGCTGCTAGGCTGGCGGGGCGCGGCGGGGCACGGGCGGGAGACCCGGACGGGCGGGCGGGGGGGGCGTGGAAGGGCCAGAGGTGGCGGCGAACACAATGCCGGTGGGCGGCGAGGCCGAAGCGGACCCCGGTGCCCGGACACCCGCGCGGCGCCCCCAGGATTGGGAGCCGGAGTCGGCTCGGGCTGGGGGACGCTGCTCGCCACGGAGAGCGCCCAGGAGTGGCGCCCTGCCCGCGACCGCGCGGGGGTCCGCGTGGGGCCAAGCCCGGGGGTCACGGCCCCGACCCCCTCGGCCGCGCCCTGCTCGTGCCCCCGGCGGCGGCCTGACCCCAGCAGGTCTGCGTCTGTGGTTAGGGGCTGCATGGCATGGGCCCGGTGAGGTGGCCTTCGGGCTCTGAGCCCTCTCTGGGGTCCTCCTGTCCCTTTAGAGGCAGGACTGGGTGGGAGGAGCCCTCGGGGAAGTTCCCCTGCGTGGAAATGGCTTCTATCGTCCGTGTTGTCCCGGGCCCGCAGCCAGAGGACCCCGCGTGTCTGGAGAACCCTCGCTGCCGTGGGGTAGCGGGACAGTTTGGATTGGAGGTGCTGGCAGGATTTGGTCTCTCTTCCGCGCACGCCCCCACCCCCACGCGCGGGTGGCTCTCGGGGCCATCTCGCTCCGAGGCCCGGGAGCTCCCGGAGACCACCCGAGAACTCGACCGTAAAGGAGTGCCCTCCTGCCCTCCAAGGGCTGGCCTGACAAGTTGACCATATTCTAGATTTCCCCTGTCCTGCGGGGAGTGGGGGTGGTGGCTAGACGCGGAGATCCCCTCCCTGCCTGTGTGTGGTGGTGCTTTCTCGCTGCGTGCTGGGTCCTCTACTTGCTTCTCATTTGAATAATGTCTAATTCAGGGAGGTTTATATTCTTGAAATGGCCGCCTGGCTTTCCCCGCCTCTCATGTTTAGTAATTCAGACCTTTAATAACAGCCACTCACAGCCCAACGCCGTGTTTATATTTTACATTCGCCCCATGTGCTTTTGTGGTTCGATATGATTCTTTTTTTTTTTTTCTTCTCCTCCTCCTTGGCAATCCGCAAAGCTCTGAGATCAAACCCAGTCTGTGCTAGGAAGACAAGGAGAAAACTAGGCCTGTACTGCCCTGGTAGTTGCGTAGGCCTTGCTCTCTTCTGCTTGATTTATTTACTAATAACCAAAATGACTCCCCCACCAACTGCCACTTGAGTCCCCTCCTCCGCGGGCAGAACACATCCTCTTGGGGCCTTCCAGCATAAAAACAGCTCGAGCTGAGTTATCAGCTCTGTGGTGGCTTGTTTTCTCCTAAAAGGGGTTTCTCTTAACAGTTTGTAGAAACATGGACCTTATTTGCATTTGCAGAGGCTTATGAGAGCTACTGGTTTAGTACAAACCGAGGACTTTGTTGTGGGGATAGTCTCCCTCTCCCCAAGTTAAACACATTCAGGCTTTGTAAAGAGTTGTAGTATTTGTAAAACCGGTAGATTTTTTTTTCCTTCTAGGAGCTGGAGAGTAACTACGTAGTTTAGAAACCCCAGTTGACTACACTTGGGTTGTTTCTCAGCGGTGCTGCTTTTCCAGTTTCTGCACTGACTAGACGTGAGACGGACCTGCTTATTTTAATTGTAGCGCGCCGAAAACAGAAATGGGGCTATGTTTTCTTTGAGTGTTGGTGTCATGGTTAAATGAGTGAAAAGAAGAGACACAGGCATTGTGTCTACCCTGATCTTGGAACTTACTCAGCATGCCCACCCCTTGCTTTAAGGCGTCAGGATTGATTTTGTTTTATCTAGACTTAGGACAATCGGCTTGTGAAAACCAATTAACTTTTACTGTTCAGAGAAAGCAATCATTTTGATTTCTAGTCTGTCCTGTAAGAGTTTTGTTTTTAAAAGATATTGCTTTCTAGGGCAAGTGTATGAGGAGTCAAGTTGAATGTGCTAAACCACTGTGGTGAATATATGGAGTTATATTAGACTTTAATTAGTAACAAAATTTCAGATTTAGGGGGACTCAGTGCAAACTAATTTAACATAACGAGGTCTCACCACTTTCCCCTCTTTTCTACCCAGTAGGTAGGCTCTGAATGAAGTAAAGGGTAAAAAGCTTTGGAGAGGATGCTCAGGTGAATAACCACTTCAGAGAGCTGGTGCATGAGGTTGGATGGACAAAAAGCAGTAATATGATTTCATGCCTTAAGTAGCTTATGTTTTTGCACCCAGTTCCCAAGATGTGGTCAGACTGATGATGTCATTGGACAGAGGACAAGGTGCAGTTAATGTGATTTATTGTCCTGAGGTGAAGTATAGCAATGGCACCTTCTCATAGGGAAACCATTTGTCTCTGGACAATTTCCTTTATAGCAGCAGTTTAACCGCTGTTGAGACTGTAGGTATTTTATCCAAAATGATAAAATGCACATTGCATTTTGCAAACAAAGCTCACTGTTACAGTTTTTGTCATACAGAAAATGGTGAGTTTTGTGAACTGGCATTTTATTTCAGTTGGCTGTCCTTGGTATAGTAAAAAATTTATTTCCTCATAGTTTCAGATGGAGACTATAGGCTTAAAATAAGTATACTTATAGAAGTGATACATATACCTGCTTATTTTATGTTTTTGTTTTTTGTTTAGTTGCTCTTTGTAATCTTTATTTTATAAGAAACCACTTTGAATCACAGTATGGCTCAGGCCTGTGGAATTTGCTTTGGAGCCTATTTTAATGGCTAAAACTGAGTTGAAGATAATGAGGCCACTATATTCTTTTTTTGTTAAAATTCTGATATTTAAAATAATGTAAAACACTTAAGGGAAGGCTTGTGCTTTGGAGTAGCTTTGAAAAGAATCTAGAATTATTTTGGATTTGTATGCATGTTTGTACATTTTATTTTGAATGATATTTTTAAAGTCCTATTTCAAAGTAGTGATTTCTGTGTGTAGCTTTTGACATATTACTTGATTTTCATAGCATTTCTTAATGTTATCTTATGGAGATGGTACAGTACTGAGGATGTGGTTAGAAAGACTATTTATTCTCGACACTGATTGTAAGGTAGACTCGGTACAGTATTTAGGTTACTTTGGGAACTTGCCTGTCTCCTTTGTGGTTGTCAGGCAACTTCCCATACAAGTTTCTAGAAAATCTGTTGTCATTTTCTTAACTTGCCCCCACCTTTTAATTATAATGAAACTTTTGGAATTAAGGTCTCTGACATTCATGACAGCTGACGAAATGTTTTTCATTTCTAAAGGACTTAAGCTTCCAAACCTTTACTGTAAAAGTAACTTTTAACCTTTCTCTTCCAATTCACCTTTGATTTCTTTTCATTTGGCATTGTCAAAAAAGAAATGCCATTAGTTGAGGCCAACACAAACGGTGGCGATGATTCAGTTTGGTATAATGTTCTATTCTTTTCTACATCAGTAGTTATGTTTCATTGCTGCCCTAGGTTGAACTAATTATTAGTAAGTACATCATTCACCAAATTAGATTTTGGAATAAGTTTAGGGCTCAGAATGTCAAACTGCCTTTACCAGGTTATCAAAGATATGTATGTAATAGAACCCTAAATATCACATACAAGTGCTCTAAAATGACAGAACTGGGAATACTTTAAGTGTTTTTTCATTTATAAATGAAATATTTGAATTGTTTCTTGAATCTGTATTGCTTGATCTTGAATGGTATAAATGTGTGGGCTTAAATTGAGACTGTTTCCTTTGTATTGACAAGACTGTGGCAATTGCCTTGTATTTAAGTGTTGAAAATCATAGCTTAATCTTTTTAGTTTTATTTTCAGTGCTACTAAAAATAATGATGCAGGCTGCCATCTCTTTGCTTTTTAACGCCAGTATTGTTTCATTAACACAGTTTTAGTGAATGGTAATTATGTATGTTTCCTAATGGAAGTGATTTTGTTTGGAACCATTCAAGAAATTTTTGTTTAGAAACTTGAACAAGTCACAGATAAAACATCTGGTTTTGGTCCCCTATGCTCTCCTAAGTGTTAACTGTCTGAGTGAACATGTTATTTATTTTGTCATAGAAATCCAACATTAGGCATTAGAGTGAATGTTTTGATTTGGCTCAGTATCATAACTCCCTTATTTCAATTTCTGTATTCTTTCTGAATTAACCTCTTACATTTTTGAGACTGGGATTTGTTAATATAGTCCATGCTGGCCTTAAACTCTCCACTAAAATGCTTCAGCCTCCTCTGAGGTGACTTCACTTCCATTTTGTAAGAAAACTCTTTGGGCCAGTGTTTTAAATTTTTTTTTTCCATCATACCGTCTAAATGGGTCTTTTTGAGTGGTTTAAAAAGGTAACAGTTACAGTTCATAGGGAATAGCAGTTTCTACATGCATGTTAAATAAAGCATATTAGTGACATCTTATTTTGTGAATGAGGACAGTTGAGGCGATTTTAAAATTGGTTTTATTTTACACTCAACATATTTCTGTACTAAGCTGTCAGTGAGCTCTTGATATAAATTCTTGCAGTAGTGATATCAGTGACAATGAGAGCAGCACAGTTGGAGCCTTCCCTGACTTACTCATCCATGTACAGTGTGGTTAGAATTTAGAGTATGAGAATTGTTTTGAGCTTCAGAACCTTTGACTTGAAGAAACTTGTTGCATGCCTTGCATGATATTTACAGAGCTTCATGTGTCTTTACTAACTATTCATCGTTAACTCACTGAGCATTGATAGGATGTCTTTATATACTCAGTGACTAATACAACTTATTTAACTTATTTCTTTTTCTAATAATGTCACTCTTCTGTGAAGTGTTCATTATTGAGTAAATTTTATGAAACTAGTAATTGAACTAAGATTTATAAGATTCTCCTTTGAAATGCTGTCTAGAAAACTGGATATTTACTTAGAGAGGACACATTATATTAATTTTTAAAAATAAGTTAAAAAGCACAAAACTAAGCTCTGTGAGTGCGTGTAGTAGTTTTCCTTAGGTGGTAATATTGAAAGAATGTTACAATAAGTGTAGTTTAATTTGCCACATGATTTATTTAATAATTCTTTGTAATTTTATTGGTTTTTATGTTAGGATCAGGAATAGTTGATGAAATTAAATCAGTACAGGGATAAATATTATATTCTTTTTCTTGTGAGCTTTCTCTTGATATTAGAAAGTATTAACAGAAATGACTAGAAAATAAACATTCTGTGCATGTTATAATATTTGTGTTTTAATATGTCACTTTAAGTAGTATACTTATGGTAGCTTTAAGGGAATATGCTTTTAAGGAGACTAATCTAAAGTGTTTCCTTGGTTTTGTTCATTTTAATGGTTTGGTAGTGAAAAAAATGCTTTTTTGCTGATCTATATTACAACAAAATATTATAATGAATCTTTAAACATAATTAATGTTTCTTAGCTTATAAATAATATATAAATATATCCACTATGTATCTTTTTCCGTTCTTCCTGTGGACATCAAGGAAGTATAGGAATGTTATAATAGGGTTGGTATGCTTACTTAAGCAGGGAAAATTGAAAACAATGTATATAATTACATATTAAAACATGCAACCTGATGAAGATCAGGAAAGAAATCAGGGTGTGTTCAAGTTTGAATTAATCAAAACATCCTAGAATGTTCTAGCCGGAAGGTAATTTAGATGTAATCTGTGCCAAAACTTTTGCTTCCCTGTGAGAAAATATTCCTCAGTTTTTAGTGTCTTGCTTACCAGTCACTCAACTGTTGAATAGCAGGGGTTGGGGAGATAACTCAACTAGTAAGGTGTTTGATCCCTAATTCCAGCCCTGGGTTGGTTTGGGGTAGAGGTAGGGGATTCCTGAAACCTGTTATTCAATAAATGAGTGAACTCCAGTACAATGAGAGACCTTATTTCAAAAAATAAAGAGAGCCACTTCCAAAGACAGTTCTTGTTGATCTTTGTCCTTCACATACACATATGCACATGTAACACCACATACATGGATGTGTGTGTGAGTGAACATGTAAGAACATAGATTTCTGATTTTCTTTTGGTGCAGGAGATCTGAGCAGGGTCCTCTGCATGGTAACTGTTGCTGGCAGGTGATGTGTCCTCCTACCCTTGACTTTGATAATTATAATCCCCCCCCCACCTCACCCTTCCCGCCCCCTCGACTCCTTGCTGTCAGCCAGAGGAGACTTTTTTTTTTTCTTGGAAACCAAAGTCTCAATTTGTATGTTAGCCTGGCTGGGACTCCCAGTGTCTCCCAGGCTGGTCTTGGATTCTTTGTGGATCCTCCTGCCTCATTTTCCTGTGTGCTGTCAGTATGAAGTCTGTGAAAGAATTTGGAGGAATGGGAAGCAGGGAGAGAGGATGAGAGGGAGGGAAGGAAAGAAGGGAAGCAGGCCATTGCAGAGGAGCTGGTATTTGGTGTCCTGATGGTTTAGGTAAGGAACCAACAGTCGTTTGTCCTTTGCTAGGAAGTTGTTAGAGGGTTGACTAAGGACTGGCTGAGAGTAACACCATGGTGCACAGGGTAGTTTGAAATAGGGGGAGATTGGATTCATAGAAACAAGTCTACAGAAATTGAGGTGTTCGGTTTAATGCTGTAAGTACAATCAAGATGCTTACATAGTAAAGCAGTTACTTCCCCCCACCCCCCGAGGATTTCAGTCTAGTACAGTGATACTAGACTAGGGGTCACGACCCCTTTGTGTCGTACTACCCTTTCACAGGGTTCGAATACCATATCCTGCACCTCAGATACTAACATTACAATTTGTAACATTAGAAAAATTGCAATATAAAGTAATGACAAAATAATTTTGTGGTTGAGGGTCAGCACAACACGATGAACTACATTAAAGGATCACACAGCATTAGGAAGACTGAGAACCACTAGTGTAGCAGCACAGGTTAGACATGATGTTAAGTCCAGTTTTATGACACAGAAACTAGTCCTTTAGAAAAGATTCTGGCCCTGTCTTTAAGAGGAACTTTTACTTTCGACCAATGAGTTCACTTTTAGTCTTGTGGACATGGATCTGTCTGATTGGCTTAGTTTTCTTTCTAAATCAAAGAATGTTCATGACTAATTAGTGGCCTGAAGGGAAGCAAACACATAGTTGTGGTGTACATTTTTCATTTTACGTCCTTGTATTTGTTTTGTGTTTTTTTATTCTATCTTTAAAGTTTTGTTCTCTGTTTTATGTGGACTACTTCCTTTTGAGGGTAGGCATAAATAAAATTACCATAATCATGACATAATGATAATGTCTGAATTTTTATAGTGCCTTAGCTTTTATAGCAGCACCCTTATTTTCATAACCTCAGTTAGCATTACTGGCAAGTATTATTATACCCATTTTATAGTTGAGTAAAATAAAGACAGATTAAGTGATTTTCCCAAGGTCTGTGTGTTTTAATAAGCACTGTTTTGGAGAACAGGGTTGGAGCTTTATCAATAGGAGCTTTGAGTTCATGTGAATGCGTTTGTTCAAGAGTTTGAATTTATTTTGTTTGTTAAGCAGCAAGGAGTCAGTTTTTAGTTGTTCTGGACAGTACCCTTATTTTAAAATGTTTAGCAGCTAGAAAAGGGTGAAATATCAAGAATTTGAACATGGCTTATTTGAAGATTTGTATCGTGAACAGATAGAGGTAAGGAAGTTGGGAGAGGGAGTTGTTTGGAAAATAAGAATTCAGTTTAAAAAATTTTTATGTGTATGTTTGCCTGCATTAGTATATGTGTTACCATGTGTGGTGATCAGCCCACCAGAGGCGGACAAGAGTGTCACACATGCATCCCCTGCAATTGAAATTAGAGGCATTTGTTAACTGTCATGTGGATTGCAGGGAAGAGAACCTGGGTTCCTCTGCAAGAGCAGTAAGTGCTTTTAAACTGCAGAGTCATCTAAGAATTAACATTTCAAACATACTTGACACATTTCGGGCAGATCTTATTTACATTCCTTTTGAAAATTGAAAAATAATTTTAGTCAGTTAAATGGATGATAAACATGATGTAAAGGGTGATGTCCATACATACTGATGTGTATATGGATTGAGCATTGACATCTCAATTTGACTTTGCCACTGTCATCTGTGGCTATTTCTCAACAATAAGAGGGTGATAATGACAGTGTTAGAGGTATTCTGTGGGGAGGAACAAATTGATAGCAGAGGCATCTTTAAAGTACTGTAATAGTTTTTCTTAGAGGAGCACCAGAGTAAAATCTGCAGTTTTATTACTTGTGCTGTGGGAGAAAAGGAGTAGTGTTAGTGACTTATGGATTCTGTGGGGCCCCTTTGAAGACTGTACATTTCTGCTTGTAGCCAGCCCCCACCCTCTTGGGAAAGAAGTGTGCTGTTTTAGTACTCTGGAAAGCTTTGCAGGGAAGTGTTGCATTCTACCTTCTAGTGGTACCCTACCTGTACATTATCTTTCACCACTTTCTTATCAAGCTTTCAACAGGGAAGCGCCAACCCTGTCCCCCCCACACAAATGGTTTATTCCTTTTGTGAAATTTTGATTCTTAGAAAAGTTGCCCCTGGGAGGAGGATGGCTATATTTTGTCTTGAGACTTGGCTGGTTCTTTCTCCCAATCCTCTACCCTGATTCCAGTTTGAGACATGGACTTTAAAGTAAAACTACCATTTTGTTTGATCAGGTCAAAGTATTTGGACTGTTCTGAGAACCTGTGCAACATTGTTCCTGCAATGGAATGCTGTGATACATGGAGAATAAGCAAAGGTTCTCATAGTTGAGAACCTGTGTTCCATATTATGACCTAGTGTATAATTTTAGGATGTTACTTAATGGACTTTAAAAAGGTTTTCATAATTTAAATTTAGAGGAGCTTCACTATTTTTTAATTTTATTTTTGTGATACTGGGGATCAAACTCAGTGTTACTTAAGTATTCTACCACTGAGCTACATTCCCAGTCCAGATTTCACACTTTTAAAGTCTTTGGTACTTTTTTTTTTTTTTTTTTTGTCACATTGATGCTGTTCTGTTCTTGCTGTTCAGTAGGAGCAAGGAGGCTGGGCATCATGACCTGACTTTCTACCTGGTCACTGTCCCAGGTCCTTCTGCAGGATTTTTAGTTAGGGGAAGGACCTAGAAACCTTCCCCTTTGTTTATATGAAGGGTCTGTGGCTGCTTATCTTTAGGGACCTATCTATTCATAGCTTGTCTCCATAAATAGCCTCTTTTTCAGTCTGAGCTTCTGCCCTACTTTCAAATCTGAATTTAGTACTTAATTTGTGTTCATTTAGCTAATTCAGCGCTTCACTGTAGACAGTCTTATTTTCTTCCCTAATTGATTATATAAGTAAAATCTTTTCTCATAAGAACTTTGAAAACAGGAATAGAGTAGACATTTAGCAAGTAATGCTTTTTTGATGAAATGGATTCTAATTCTTTGTTGGTATGTGAGAAGGCCTAGCCATCACCTGAGATTCTAACACAGATGAAATCTGAAAATCCCTATTTTATAAAACTTTACAGTGATTTGGTAGCATCAAATGATTACTTATTTTATATACATAAATTATAGACAAATAGAGTGTCTGAAAAGATGGTTCTAAATTACTACACTAGAGAATGGTTGGGAATATACCCGAATGTAAATGATCAGGGCATAAGTTTAGCATGTATTGTAGTACTCAGTATGAATATGAACAAACCAGTCGGCCCTTCTGCCTCCATTTTATTCAATAAACACAGAGCTACTTTCACTCCTTGCCTTGAACTAGAGATAGAGTAATACTAGTACATGCCACTCCTGACAGTCCACAGTGACACTGTTCATAGTGGTTCACTGGTAAGCATGAGGGCTAGTGCTATAGAAACATAGGTAGATGTCTTAATCTGGACAAGTGGCTAGAAGGGGCTTTCTGTGTTTATGTGAAGACATAAGGGATGAGTAGGAGGTGATTAGTCCAAGGATTAGATGGGGTTGGAAATGTTCTAAATGAACAGAACAACATATACACACAACTGAAAGGAGCATTTTTATGTTACTCAAGTCCAGTGTTGCTACTTGAGATTTAGCTGTAGAGTTGAACATATCTTCCTACATTTTGAGTTTATTTGCATAATTTATATGTCTTAGTGACTAAAAATGCAGTCAGATTTTGTGGCAATTTCTATACCTTCTGACAAAATGCATTGATTTCTCTCAAAGTGATCATATTTATAAAGTTTTTATGTTACTTACTGTACCAAATGCTTTGCACAGATTCATATTAATAACAAAGACCCTGTTGGAATGAAATGCCACTCCTAGATTTCAGGTGACAAAACAGAATTAATGAGACCGAGTAGCGTATCCCAGCCTTGGATCTATTTTGGTGGTGTCAGTAAGTAGTTAGGAACAATACTACTCCCTTGGGCTTTGACTTCTGCTTCAAGCTAGTTGAATGATGAGTTATAGTAAGAATTGGGGGGTTTTCTGAGTTTCTGCTTGTAGAATCTCTGTACTTTCTGTACTTAACAACTGCATTTAGTTCCTAGATCCAGATCCTTTTTTTTTTTTTTAGAGTGAGATTGAAATATTTATTTAGGGAGTTATGGAGGAGGAGGGGGGAGGATAGAAAACGGGGAGACGCACGCAACTCCAAGAGGAGGACAGTGTAGATCCAGGTCCTGTAGTATAAAAGAGTCAGTTGTGTGTTTTTATTTTTGTTTTTGAGGACAGGGTCTTGACATATCACTGCCCTGGAGCACACCTTTTAGTTATGTGTCTTTATATCTCTGTCTTGCCGTTTGGAGAGATGGACACTTGATTACCAAATCTAATATTAACTTAGCTTTCAGACATTAGCTTAGCTTCCTGATGATGAATATAAAATAGTTGGAAATGTTTGACATGCAAATTGCTGATACTAGAAATCCATAAATATTTAGCATTTTTGGATTAAAAGTTAAATAGTAAACTGGTTGTGATGGCCCAGTCATAGTTCTCATGAGGTTGAGACTGGAGAACTTAAGGCCATTCTGATCTGTATAGTGAGGATTTATCTCAAAAATAAATAAATAAAACCAACTATAGTTGTTAACATCTGGATAGTTTTAATAGAAGGATCATTTGTCTTGTGTGTTATCTGTGATCTGGTTTGTGAGAAAGAAAATTGGGACTTTCATGGTTTTATTTAACATTTTAAAATGTTTTAATTATTAATAGATGGGTTGTAGTAAAAAAATTATATGAAAAAAATTCTGCAAAGAAAAAAATACTTTAGTTTTATCACATTTCTTCTCCTTTATTAAGCTGTTACTAATCCAGGGGTATCACTTTCGCCTGGAGCGACATGACAGTTGGTTATTGTTTCTGGTGAGAAATAACTCTTTAGTGGCATTGGTCCCCAGTTGTGTACACCCTCCTTACTTATATTCTGCATTGCCTTGTTTATTCGGTCAAATACTACTTTACATAGTATTTGATTGTGTTGAATAGTTTGCTGGTTTCTTTTACTTGATCTGTTTTAGCCTTTTCAGAGTATTTGTAGTTTATTACCTCAAAAACCTGATCCACAAGGGATCCTTTTTCCCTCTGATCACCCAGAGGTAAGTTATTCCTATGCTGTGAAGAAGCAGCTTAGGTTTGAGACTAGAGCTGAAGTCACTCTCCCACTGTAGTCTGACGATTTCCCTGCAAGTCATGTACTAGCCCTTTACTTAGAGAGGGTCTAGTTATAGGATCTGGGTAGGGGTGAGTCAGCTGTGGTGCTGTGGTCTTGGAGAACCATACCTTCACAAAGTAAATGATTCTTTTAGTAGGGAGGAACTAGAGGGTGCATACATTTTTACTCTGGCCTACTCTAAAATTTTATTCAAAGATTTAGGGGGAGGGATAAAGGAAGAATAGGAACATAATGAAGTTTTGGCAATCTAATCCTACTTGCAGAATAGAACTGACAGATTTATTCTAAAATCTTTTCCATATTGACCAAACTGGAGTCTAACCTCGTAGCAAGCCTGGGCTTCTCTGGAACATAGGAAACATCAATTAAAGGATGAGAGTAGGAGGAAGTGCTCAATTGATGGGTTTGGTGGCTCTTTAGTGAGTGGAATGTGTGAACTATGGTTGACAAACAGCAGCAACAGCCTCAGAAAGTCCAGAGGTGGTGAGGAAAGATGACAATGACCCTGAATGAGAAGGTGTTTCAAGAAGAACATATTTTGTATGTTGTAGATGTGAAGTATCTATCTAGACTGCCTTTTTTTAAGAGGTCAGGAGACAGATTGCTGCATGAGTAGTTTGGCTTTTTTTGGTTCGTTTTGGGATTTTTTTTTTTTTTGGTCTATTGTTTGATAGTGGGGCAGCTCAGAAACAGGTCACATTAACAGTCCTTTTCTTAATCAAATGGAACGTTCCCCTAAAAACATCCATTTGTCACTGACAGCAAAGGTTTTGTGGTTAAAAGTCTACTTAAGATATTTTGTTAAGGATAAGGTTGTTAGATGTTTGTATTATTGGTGAGCTTCCACATTCCTCTTTGCTGTGCTATCAAAAGGTGGTTAACTCCCAGTTATAATAAATATGAACCTTATTTTTTATGATTTTTGCTCTTTTATTCCAGTGAAAGATCATATGTAAACATGCTAGCCACAGGCAACAATTCAAGTGTAATTTTAGACCACATTGTAAGTACAAATACATAATAAAGTATTGTGGTGACTTAATGGTTAAAATTTAGTTTTGTAGTCAAATTTGATACTCTCACTCCCACGCTCTCTTTTATTTTCATTCAAGCAGGTGCTGGGAATGTTAGAAGTAAAATGCATAGCCCCCTGAACAACAATAAACTTTGAAAAATGATCGCTTAAATGCAGTCATGAAAATGTCTTGTTATCACTAAACTAGAGTTTAGGAGCCTGGAATGATTGAAGTTGGCATTAGGTAAAAAGACCAGGTGGTTGGGACAGTTGGCTCCTTGTTTGGATGGGGAAGATTATGTCAGTGTCACATACTGCACAGAAATTTGCTTGAAGGGATTAAAATTTAAATGTTCAAAAGGTAACTGAAAGTAAGTACTACAAGTGTAGGAAAAGTTTTTATTTAGTTTTCTGGATCAAAAGGCTTTTGACATGACAACTCAAGCCATGAAAGGGAAAATTTAACTGTGCACAGTATTTAAGGTTCTATCAGATTCTGCAGACAAAATGAACATAATAGATGGTAGAGAATATTGGCTTATGTAAAAGATTGAGGATTATCTTAGGTTAATTATGAATACTTTGCCACATTGGTAATGCATGATAAAACTTTAATAGAAGATTGGCCACACAAAAAGATGAAGGGCCAATGACATACACAGCTCAGCCTATAAGTCAAACACTTGTTGCTCAAGCCCGAGTTCTATCCCTAGAACCCATGTAAAGGCTGAAGGAAAGAACTGACTCCACACAGTTTCCTGTGATCTCCACACATGTGCTCAGCATGCACACACCTGCACATTTTACATACATACAGTAATAAATAAATTTATTTTTAAAAAGAGTGAAGAAGTTGAGACATGAATATTTTGATGATGCAGTGGACAAATTAAAATATTAAAGGAAAGAATAGTGATGGAAGGAATACTGACTGTAATTAGAGGTAATCGAATGTTTTGTAATATAACTGTGGTGATTTTATTAAATGACAAGCATCATTTTAAATCACAGAATGGTCAAGAAGGGATTCCCACCTTTCCTGATTTAATGTGCAGGACACAGATAAATGATGAGGAACTACAGAAGCTTGTAAAGAACTCTGTATTTCTCCCTTAGTGTTTCCAAGGTAATTGTAAGTTTCCTGTCAATTTTTCTGAAATTCCTGCATAAATAACTTTAAAAAAATGAAACTACCTCTGTGTTTTGTTCCTACTTAGTTTTTGCTGTCTTTTGAAATACCTTTATTACATTCTCTCCATGCCCTGCTGTTCCTCTTTTGCTTACTTTGTAGCCTTCTCTAGAGTTCTTTATCAATATTTTTTGTAGAGATTTGCTATAATTTAGATCTTTTGCTTTTGGAGACTCCTGGTTCTGTATGAAATTGTTTCAGGAAGTTCTTACTCAGGAGGTAGCAGTTAACTTCTTTTTTTCACCATTTCTCATTGAATGATGTCAAGCAGTAACCTAACAAAACATATGCTATAACTTGTTCATGTTATTATACACAGCTCCAAATTGTCTGGCGGGAGAGAGGAAGTAACTAAATACTTTGCTGTTAAAAGGAAGGAATCAGAAATCTTAATTATAGTTACTGCTGACTTGTCCATAGTGATGCCAGTAAAAAGTCACTTAAACAGATGAAGTAATAATACAATTAAAATCATTTGAAGGTAACCTTTGATATAATAAGTTGACAGCAGGATTTATTAGTTTTAAAATTAATCTACATGCAACTTCAGTTGGTAGTATTAGGTTAAGGTAGAATGGGTCTGGGTAATAGAAAATCACAAATTACCTAACTGTTTTTACCGTATGTATTTAGTTGTTTAATAACAGCAGCCATATTTCTTTTTTTTTTTTTTTTTTTTTTGGTTTTTCGTGACAGGGTTTCTCTATGGCTTTTGAAGCCTGTCCTGGAACTAGCTCTTGTAGACCAGGCTGACCTCGAACTCACAGAGATCCTCCTGCCTCTGCCTCCCGAGTGCTGCGATTAAAGACATGCACCACCACCACCCAGCCAGCAGCCATATTTCTGTATTCTAAAAGTTCCTTTAATTTTAAAATTTACATCAGTTAAAACAGTAATGTTACCATATTTAAGGTTATATGTAATTTTTATTTTGTGATAGAGTGTTTCTCTCTCCCTTTTTCACTTTTGCTTTATTGATTGATTGATTGATTGGTTGAGACAGAGTCTCAGTGTGTAGCTCTTACTGTCCTGGAATTTGCTTTGGAGACCATTCTGGTCTTGAACTCACTGATCCACCTGCCTCTGTCTCTCAATTGCTGGGATTAAAGGCATGTACCACTATGCCTGAATTAATTTTCTTAAGTTCCTCAGTCTAATATAAATATTAGAGTTTCTGGAGGTGAGAAGCGAAGTGTTCATTTCAGTGCCTTGTTTTGCATAGTGGTTAGCGCATGTGATAATGGATACGTATTTACTAAATATTTTCTTGAGTTTCAAGTTTGACTTATGTTGTTTGTATCATACCCACTACTACAAACGTGTTATAGTAAATAACTATCTCAGCAATATCGTTTTTTGTTCTATGCATATTTATGCATAGCTGATGAAGCTACTCAGAGCATGTTTGTTCATGTTCTTAATAATATTGCCAGTTTCCTTTTCATTCTTGCTCTGAGAATCCTCTGTACAGAGTTCCTCAGAGAACTTAAGACCCTCCCTGAATAGGGCTAAATAGTATAAGCGTCTGTAGTTTTGAGCCTGAATGTAGAATTGAGAATGAATTTTCCGTTAAAGGACAGATAGTACATAAAAAGACACAGGTTTTCATGATGAGGAATCTGAGCATGGTTTTGTTGGGTCCTCTGTGTGAGGACTTTTACATTGGCTGGAGCTATAGTCTTATCTGAAGGTTCAGGTGGGAGAGATCTTCTGCTAAACTTGCTTACATGAGTGTTGGATGGCAGTTCTCCTTACTGGCTGTGTGGCTGAGGGCATTAGTTTCTTTTTGACAGGCACTTAGTTTGTCAGAAACTGCCCTTATTCCTTTGCTTGTGGCTTCTCCAGCTTACTCTGATAGAATAAGAGATGAACCCTAGCAAGGAAAGAACATTAGCAGGATGGAAATCATTGCCTTTGTAACTGAATTGAGATAGATTAGGAAGACTCGGCTCCTTCTAAGAGGACATGTTTTTCCTTTCAAATGGTATTTGGCTAAGGGCTAAGTATTGGATGAAAATTGCCTGAAAATAAGACTTTTAATTTTATGCTCAATCTTTATAGCTAGCACTGCTATACACACACAAATTATTGGACAACGTCAGTTGCTTGATGGATAGTTGTCAGACCCTTCTCCCACACTGAGTTACTTGTGACCTGTTCTCTGTTAGAGCAGGCTGAGCCAAAACCACAAAGAGGCAGTAATTCAGCCCCAGCCAAGGCATAGTAGAAGAAAACAATATGGGAGAGAGACAGTAGAAAGTTAAAGCCTTGGAATAGAGCTGAGATGGAGAAGAAGGGTGGAGGAGAGCTGGGGTCTTGGAAAAGATGCATGTTCTGCCTAACTGCTGGGGGAACTCCAGAACGCTTTTAAGAGCTCTGTTTTCCTAGGATCCATAATTCTAAGACCTGAGGGTCCTAACACTTCAAGCTCAGTACTAGGCAACTGGAGCTTAAAGTTTAGAGGTGTCACTGAAAAAAGTAGGCAGTCCTAAACATTCAAGGCTCAGAGTTACTGTCACTAAACAAGTGGTACTTTGCTTGTCCATTCTTTTCATCTAAATAGAACAAAAGAATCCTCTCTTGACTATGAGTACAATCTCCCAGGTAGTACCTTCCCTTCTATCATGTTATTTGAAGCAAGGTACTTGATCCATTCCACACTCATGGGGAAGTAGAAATACTAGGAGTCAGGTGTCAGAGGAGGCCATCTTAGAAATCTACCTAACACATAACTTTCAGTAATTTTTAGGATCTGAAGAACCTCAAGCCCAAAAGTTGATTGTTTGCTGGCTGAAGAGTTGGCTAATTGGTTAAGAGAACTTGTTTGTCTTGTAGCCAACCTGTGTTCAATTCCCAGCACCCATGTGGTGGCTTACAAACATCTGTAACTCTCATTCCAGGGCATCCACTCTGACTTCGGAGGGTACCAAGCACACAATGAGTTGTACATATATTTGTAGGCAAAACATTAATACATACAAAAAAGTAGTGAAATAAATTTGTTATAATAAATAATAAATTCATACATACAAGAAGTAATGAAATAAATAAAATTCATTTATTTATTTAAAAGTAATGAAATAAATGTTTAAAGTCACTCTCTAGGGTTTAGTTTTGGGCTTTGAAAGACTGCATATGAGGATGACATGAGAAACTGTACTTTATGGACTTCATTTTCTAGAAGGAAAGATCTTAATATTACTTGTGTTTATTGTTTAACAACATCAAGGTAGTAGCACAACAGTAAAAGGAAGAGTAATGAGTATTGGAAAAGCAAACATCTGAAGGTTACTTCTAGGTGTTGTGATCTCATGATGGTTTTGTTACAGTCTTTGAAACTCCATATCATTCATGAGAAAAACAAGGTGTTGGCGTGATACTTGGTTGTCTGAGATATAGAGTACTATTCAGTGGTAAGTTGCATTACCTTTCCTGATTGCTCAGCTTTTCATGTACCTGATGAAATGACTCCAGGAGCCCTATAGATATGCATAGCAGGAAAAAAAAAGATCTATTCTGTATTTTGTTATTGTCTCCTTCAGTGGTCTTAGTCTTTTATTGTATTTTTTTGATATGGGGGGGTCCATACTGTTCATAGATAGGCTTCAACTTGCCAAAATCCTCCTGCTTCCCAAGTGCTGGGATTACAGATGTTAGCCATCACTTCTGGCTCTGGATATGATTTGTTCAGGGTAAAACTTCTTCATCTGCAAACTGGAGTTTGGATTACATAATAAAGAAGACTCTGCATGGCTTCATGGGGCATTTTGATTTATTGCTTGTTTGTTTTAATAGCTTTGCTTCAAATAGAAAATGAATGACTAAACCTATGATAATGGTAACTTAAAACAAAAGTTAGAAATGATGTGTTGATTTGTCTAATCTTGACCACATAGCTAGGAAATAGAGCTGGGCATTAAACCTAGGTTGTCTGGTTTCAGAGTAGGAAGGACTTTTAATATGTAAGAAGCTAAATCCTGGCTTATGCTAAGTAGACAGAAAAACTCTACATTTTATTTGTATTACTAGAACTTGCAAAGTTTAAAGCCATTGAACCTGTCCAGAACTTTCTATACTTTCCATCATTGTCTCATCTCTACCCTTTAGTTGTCAGTGCTTTTAAACCTCTGCACCCTCAAACTTCTTCTTTGTGTTAATTCCAGATACCAGCTTTCTCCCGTCTTATGTCTAGATTTCTTTGAAATACTGTAAACTTTAAATTTTCTACTTCTGTAATTCTCTTCAAACCTATTGAAATCTAGGTTCCAAAGACACATTTTAAAAAAACTTAGGTGGTATATGACTATGCTTTCTATTTTTACTTTTCTAATGGTACTTAGGAAGCCAAGATGTAGAAGGAACAGTGAAGAAGGAAATGAAGAAGATAGCTTTCCAGGATCCAGGACTTTATTGGCACATACAGTTCGACAAGGTATAATTAAAAGGGAAGTGAAGACTGGTAAATTAATGGTCTCCTATGAGGATGGAAGAGCTGGAAGTTCGGATGAGTTTGAGAATGGTCTGTAAAGGGAGGAAGGGGATGAAAGATCTAGGAGGTTGGGGTTGCAGTTGGAGAGTTTAAAGTTTTAGAGGAGGACCAGTTAATTCTAGGTGATAACAAGATTTAAGATCTATCTGTTGATGTGGTAGATTAAAAACAAAGAGATATTTATAGAATTGAGGGTGATGACCCACATAAGGTAACAGTGGCCTTTCATGTACAGTGCAGTTCTTTATGATAAGCCTTAAAAGCATAATCTGGAAGGCACTTTTGTTATCCTTGCCCCTTTTTTAGTGTCAGATGAGGAGATAAGTCCCTTCTCCCTTTACTTTCTCCCTCCTCTACGCTCCCCTTCCTCCCTCTTCCTCCTCTTCCTCCTCTTCCTCCCCTTCTTCCCCTTCCTCTCTCCTTCCCTCCATTTTTTTCCCCTGTGTTTTGAGACAGTGTTTCACCATTTAGCTCTGGCTGACCTGGAACTCACTTTGTAAACCAGGTTGGCCTCAAACTCACAGAGATCTGTGCCTCTGCCTCCCAAATGCTGGGATTAAAGGTGTGCGCCATTACCGTCCAGCTACTCATTTTCTTTTAAGCAGGGGATATGTTAAGTTTGTAATTGACATTTGTATACTCTTGGCTGGAAAGTAGCATTGTGTGTATGATGAGATTCATCATACATATTGTTTTTTTGAGGATATTTCCTAGCACTGTACTTTATGTTAGGAGTGTTTTGAACTTAACTGTCATTCTGGGCATTTTGTTTCTGAACAATAAAGAACAGAAAGAGGTATGAGAGGAAGAACAAATGAATAAATATCTCAGAATGTTAGAGATATGCTGGTGGTTTGGAGGAGAAATGTCTGCTATGGCCCAGATAGAAACCTGTCTATCATGATGTGGGATATATTGTTTGTCTTCTTTGGTTTGTTTGATTTTGTTGTTGTGTTAATCATGTGTAATTAAGTTATAGGTACGTCTCAGAATTTAGATTGTGTTGTTTGAATTTTAGGTAAAAGTAGGAAGTAATACTTAATAGCCTTTTTATTTTTGATTCACTGCAATAACATGAAAGGGAAATGTGATCTTATTTTCAGAGAATTAGTTTATTGTTAACACACCCCTGGGAGGATGTGACTGAAGCTAACTGCTGATAGACACTAATAATAACCAAACTTGAGGTGACCCCTCGGGGATATACCCTTCAGAGATGCTTTAGTTAAGGTTTCTATTGCTGTGAAGAGACCCCATGACCATAACAACTCTTTAAAGGAAAACATTTAATTGGGGCTGGTTTACAGTTCAGAGGTTTGGTCCATTGTCTTCAGGGCCTGCAGATAGACTTGGTGCTGGAGAAGGAGTTGAAAGTTCTACATCTGGATTGGCAGGCAGCAGGAAGGGAGAGACACTGGGGACCAGCTTGAGCATTTGAAACATAAAAACCCACCCCCAGTGACACACTTCCTCAAACAAGGCCACACCTTCTAATAGTGCTACTCCCTGGTGACCAAACATTCAACTCTATGAGCCTGTGGTTGCCATTCTTACTGGAACCACCACAAGGGACTAGTGAAGAATTCCCAGTGTGCTTTCCAAAGTACTCTTCAAATTCTCATTCCTAAGCAGTTTTCCCTGTTGAAGATGTCTGCAAGAACCATTAAATAAGTGTTGTAGGAGAGTTTAAGACTTGAAATCTCTCTCTCTCTCTCTTAAGATTTATTTATTTATACAGTATTCTGCCTGCATATATACCTGCAGGCCAGAAGAGGGCTCAAAATCTCATTATAGATGGTTGTAATCCATCTTGTGGCTGCTGGGAATTGAACTCAGGACCTTTGGAAGAGCAGGTTGTGCTCTTAACCACTGAGCCATCTCTCCATCCCTCCAAATATGTCTTTGATGTTCATTTTTTTTCTCTGCTGTAAAGAAGAGCCAGCACTGTATTAAACTCTATTGTTGATCATTTGAGAATACAAAACTAATTAGTATGTTCTGATTAATTGTAGTTAAGCTATATCCTTTATTCTGTTCCATTTTCTGTTTGGTTATAAATTCTAAACTGAAGAATGTTCATAATTGAGCCACAAAAGGCAAGAAAAAATAGTTCTGATTATTAGAAAAGATTTTAAAACGTTCTTATAAATTGTAACTGGTTTTGATGTTTCTTATATCAAAGCAATTGATGTGGGTAACTAGTTCATGCCTTTTTCTTTGAGAGCATCTTGCTATGTAGCCCAAGCTGTTCTTGGATTCCTTATATAGCCCAGGTAGTCCTTGAACTCAAGATCTTCTTGTCTCAGCCTTTGAGTACTAGGATTATAGGAATGCACCAACATGCCTAGCTAGTGTGTGACTTGATTTGATAATGTGAAACTAGGAGAAAAACATACTTCTTTAGATGTTTCTGTATCTTTATTGCAGGTGATGTTTTTGTATCTTTATTGCAGAGGCTACAGTCACTGGCATTTTGCCAGGTTCTTTCCATTAACTGATTCGTGTATACATTTAATTCCAGTTTACACAATCAAATTGGGCCTGAGGATTTTTTTAATGCCTGATCTTTATTGCATGCAGTCATTGTTCGTTACAGTGTATATTTTAAAATAAGATCCAGTGAGAGCTTAATGATGAATTTGCTAATGAGATATTTCTGAAAGATGGAAGCGTGATTTTCAAGAACAAGAGAACAAGAGTTTATAAAACAAAACTTTCAGCCTTTAAATTTTGTAATGATTTATTAAATAGCTTCTGTAGAAAAAGACACTATTTTGTCCAGTCTTGTTTTAATCTTAATTTTTTTAGCTTACTTTTCTTGAGTATAAATTAAAACTAAGGTAAGTTTTTATTCATAGCTCATCAAAGGAGGAGTTCCTTGTGGGTGGTGGTCAGTTCCTTGTCCTTCCCCTGGTTGTCCTTGCCATCCTTTTTCTGAATCTGGTGTCAGGTGTGCCTGCCTCTATGGGCAAAGTAGTAGAAATGTTGGCTGGTGGAAAGTTTCAGTTTTTGCTGTGGTTCCTTTGGTTTTTGATCTTTTCCCTCACTTTTCTGAAGTAGCAAAGGAGAAGGGGGAAAAAAAGCTTTAGAAACATTCAGACTCTAGCTGCATCTAGGCAGTTTAAAACATTTTGGGGTTTTTGATTTTTTACTAGAATGCAGAATAGATTTTTTTTTTCTGGTATGGTAGGTAATATTCTAGATACCTGGATAATGTAATGTATATTAAATTACTTAAATAAAAGACTTTGCTTTTATAAGCCTGTCATATATTACTTGGTTTTTAAAGAAGAGTTTTATTGCTTTCTGAAATAGGAAGAATTCCTTAATATTCATACAGTTAGAGTATTAATCTGATTTAAAGATTATGATGGATGTTGGGGATATAGCTTAGTTGGTATTGCTCTTATGTCTAGTATGTACAAGGTGTGGGGGTTAATCCCCAGCAAAAAGGTGGCATACACCTATAATTCCAACTCTGGGGAGGTGGAAACAAGATGCCTCCTCATCCCAAATTTGTTTCTTAGTTTTAGTTACCCATTATCAACTTTGATTTAAAAATATTTCATGGAAAAATGTATAAATAACAACTTAAACATTTTGAATTACATGCTGCCTGAGTTACATGGTGAAATTTTGTACCATTTTGTTCTATCCTGCCCAGGTTGTGAGCCTATTTATATTATATATGCTGTCCTCACATTAAACTAACTGCTTTGGTTCCTAGATTGCTATCAGGGTTTTCTAGTGCTTGTATTTAAGTAATCTTTATTTTATTTAATAATGAACTCAGATAAAGCGTAGTAATATACCTGGGATATGCACAAGAGACTACATAGTATTTGCTTTAAATGAAAACATAGAAGTTATCCGTTTAAGGTCTGGCAGTGGTGGTGCATTCCTTTAATTCCAGCAGAAACAGGCAAATCTCTGTGAGCCTGGTCTACAAAGAAAGCTCCAGGACAGCCAAGTCTACATAAAGAAAAGAAACCCTGTCTCGTAAGGAAAAAAAGTAATTCATTTAAGAAAAGGAAAAAAAAATCTATTAACTGTAGTACAATAAAGGTCTTTGGACAGAACAAATTCACTTATCTTTTTACACTATATATTCTCATTTTCTATATCACTACATGCCTAATTTATAAGTTAAACCTTATAATAGGTATGTGTTTATAAGGAAAAAAGGTCAGATTATGCAGGGTATTATTGTCTTTTGCATCCAGTGTCTTTTGCTCTCCTCTGCCAGCAAGGGAGAACTACCACATAGATATTTAAAAAGGGCACACGGTCTTTCTAGATATCTCACAAGGGTTTCATAAAAGCACAAAGACTTTCTCTCTCAACCTTATTCTTCCAGGTGATTTAGAAGAGAGACCCCTTGCATCTAGAGATTTATCACAAGAAAATTTCTATCTAGGAATCACTATGAAGCAAATGATAGGTAGGAAACAACTTTCTGCATTTTAGAAATTGGAAGTAAAGCTACAGGGTAGGGGCGATAGCAAATAGAATGCCTTGTAACATGGAGAGGTAAATTAAATTTGAACTTCAGAAAGGCAAGAGAACAGAGCATACATTCTAGTGATAGGAAACTGGAGGCAAAAAGATTGCTGGAAGATCGTCAGAATAATCCATTTAAGAATGATGCAGAGAGTCATAGTAGAACACTTGCTCAGTGTGCTCAAGGTCTGAGTTTGAGTCCCACTGCTGGGGGTGGGATTGGGGTGGGATGATTTAGAGGTCCAGATTAAAAGAGTCCTAAGAGTCCTAGTTGGAGAGAGTGGGGAAAGTGGGAGAGGAGGTACAATCTTTGAGAATTGATGATTGATTAGATTTGGGAGGTAAGAGTAATTTTTTTTTTTCAATCACAGGAATAGCGACTGTGCCAGACATTAAGATGGTGGCACAGACCTTTAATCCCAGCACTTGGAAAGCAGAAGCAGGTGGATGGATCTCTGTGAGTTCGAGACCAGTCTAGTCTACAAAGTGAGTTCCAGGACAGTTAGGACTATTTCACAGAGAAACCCTGTCTCAAATAAAAACAAACAGGGAAGGATTAGTTTTTAGGAGGAAATATGTGAGACTAGAGAAAACAGCTGGGGGACAGGGTCCGAAATGCAGGGATTTGCCTTGGTTAGAGAGAGTATAGAGAGAAATCAGTGTTTTTGGTTCAGAGAACGTCTATCTCCATGTTTGCTCCATGCCCAGTGTGTGCTGCAGCTCTGATTGCAGGTTCAGGTTTGTCTGCACTCACTTGGTTGGTTCAGACTGAGTTTACTGCTCAGATGAAGACATCGCCATGCTTGGTAGAGGATGGAATGGTCTTTGTTTTCTTTAAACTGGCATGTTGCAGTTATCTGCTCACCATGTGAAACCTGAGGAGATGAGAACAAAGAAGCAAGAGAATGAATGTATATTATCAGGTCCTGGCAACTTTTCTTGAGTGTCTAAAAGTGTGTTATGCTTTACATAAGCCATGAGTTCCTAGTTCGCTTTTTTTGTTTTGTTTCTTTTCATTTGTGTTGTGTTTTTCTGTGCCTTGACATTGATTAGCACCACAACTGATAACAGAAACTAATAAAGTTGTTAAAACCAGAAATTAGATGGTTGAGATAGTTTTAGCTGAATAATTGGTGAAAATATGAAAGTACCCTTGAATTCCGGATTAAGAATAACTGAATCTGATTGACTTGCATGAACGTGGTTAGAAGCAACTGAAACTAGCATTCAGATCTTGCTCATAGCTCAGTGGTGTTTGTATGATCTCACTCATCTCAGCTGAAAATTTAAATGGTAGTCTTTGGATGAACTGTCTGGATAAAGGGGAAGTGTAAGTATGTGCGCGTGCACAGGAACATGAGCATATGTGTATATGGGTATATGGAAATCTTTTGATATAATCATGCTATGACTTTCTTCCTGTGAAGATCCTGAATGAATACCTATTGATATGTTAGGTCTGGTGCACTGGTCATAGGTACACGGATCTTTGAGACACTCATAATTTTAGTTGCCTTAGGGAGAGAGATACTTAAAAGGCAATAAAATACTGTCTGAATTTGGCAGTCCCTTTTCACTGTCTAGATGTACTAGTGAAAAATGTCTTCCCCGAACCTTTAATTTTGTTCCTAAACTTATAACAGAGCCATTTCTTTTTTCCTTTTTTTAAAAATTGATTTTTATTGAACTCTACATTTTTCTCTGCTCCCCTCCCTGCCTCTCCCCTCCTCTTCAACCCTCTCCCTAGGTTCCCATGCCCCCAATTTACTCAGGAGATCTTGTCTTTTTCTACTTCTCATATAGATTAGAGCTATGTATGTGTCTCTCTTAAGAGTCCTCATTGTTGTCTAGGTTCAACAGAGCCATCTCTTGATGCTGTCTATTGCTCAGAGTACTTTTGGCGATAAGATTGTTATTAAGTTGGATAGGTGAGTTGAAGACCATATTCTTCAGGGAATTATTTATTGTTTTGTACAAGAATAGGTAGTATTGAGGAATCATGTCTTATTTTGGGCATCAAATAGTCTCTTGCTTGAAAATCTGACATTGGTACTACTTTTCTTTGATTTAAACTGAAAAACCAGCCAGTGCTCATTTGAGAATAAGCAAGATAACTTAACAACTTTTTAATGCATTGGCTCTATTTTTGCTCTGTGAATAAGAAAAGCCAGAAGACAATAATAGCATATACCTGTATACAAATGATTAAGTGTTTGGACTAATGTCAGTTACTGTAATTCTTTCTTTCGATAAGTGTCTGTCTTTTGGGCACTAACATTGATTTTCAGTTGAAAATGTTAGAAATAGACAAGACTTAGGATATATGATAGCCTCAGATCTAAAGAAAGTTGCCAAGAGGCGAAATAAAAAGCTTTTGTTAAAACATACAAAAAGAACATTGGAGAAATGGGAAAAAGACTGATTGAATTCTTTGTAGGAAATAGTAAGGTATCTATTTAGACAAGACTACCTAACCTTTATTAATACTGGTGATATATTAGACTGTGTGCTTTACTGTGTTGCTTAACCAAGTATATCAAGATGTACCTTTTTAAAACCCTGCTTTAAAGAATAATCTTGAGATTTAGGTGGAAAAACTTGTCCAAGGTTCTGAAGTTAAGCTGTAGGTATGATAGTTGAGATTTGAACATAGGAAAGCTTATTTTCACGTTCCCTACTTTTAACTTTTATAATGCAGTTACCTGAATGAACTGTGTGATCTTACCTTCAGTTGTGGTTCTAAAAGGCTCCATTTTCTGGTTTTGGTATTTTTGAGACAGTGTTTCACTGTGTAGCTTTTGCTGTCCTAGAACTCACTGGCCTCCAGTTCACAGAGATCTCAGAGAACCTCTTGCCTCTCTAGTGCTGGAATTAAAGTTGTGCACCAATATGCCTGGCTGTCTGTTATATCTTTAGTTTAGGAACATTTCCATCATTTGGGAGAAGTGATTTAAAGATTTAAAAAAAAATCAACGAATTTCTTCTCATAGTTCTTTTGAATGTGCTACACTGATTTGAGGGAGACCTTTTGATGACTGGTCATTAAGAAATTCCATTCTCTTTTCCTCATACCCAGTGTTTATTGTAAATTGCAAAAAATAATTTATTTTAATTGTAATTTGATTTTTTTAACCTTCCTCCTTGCAAATAATATCCAGTACATGTCTAGACATGCTTAAAGGCCAGGTTGTGTCATTGATATATACACAGAAGAGCATCCATAAAGTGTTACCAGGCACTAGTGTCATCTTTTCTCTAAATGGATACATAGTAAATATTTGGATCTTTTTAAGCTTAGAAGGAAAATGGAAGATATTATGTAGATGTTTATATAGCAAGAGAGAAAAATGTCATTACATTTTTAATTGACAAAATGTAAAATATGGTAGTAATGTAAAAATTTTGTGATACCTGCCTAGAGTAATGTTTTCTTAGTTAGGGACTCATGTTAGTGTCTTTATGATCAGATGTTTTGCAGATATTCTGTGAAAACTATTCTTAGCGTCTGGGCAGATGGTTCCATGGATAAAGAACTTGCCATGCAAATGTGAAGACCAGAGTTTAGATCCATAGAGTCCACATAGGACTGGATAGACATGGTTGCTCACAAATCAGTCCTCCAGTGAAATGAGAGTAGAGACAGGAGAATCCCAGGTAGCTCAAGGACTGTCTCAAAAAAGATGGAAGGCAAAGACCAGCACTCAGGTTTGTTTTCTGACTTCCATAATACCTATTTGTATTCATACAAGAACATGCACACGTGTACATCATACATAAACATTTTAAAAAACCAAACAAACTAGGACTGGGGAGATGGCTCAGCAGTTAAGAATACTTGATGCTCTTGCAGAGGACTTGGATTTAGATCCCAGGATTCACATGGTGCCTCACAATCATTTCTACCTTCAGTTCCATGGGATCCTACAGCCTTTTCTGAACTCCATGGGCACCAGGCACATGTGTGCTGCATATACATACGTTTCAGACAAAAAAAATTGTGCATAAACAAAAGAAACAAATCTGTACAACAAAACCGAAACTGTTCTTAGCTTGTGTGCCATATAAAACAGGTATTGTGTCAGGGTGTCATCACAGATGGCAGTTTACCAGTTCTGTCTTCATGGCTGCTCTACTGCTTGTTTCATGGGAGTAGTGATTCCCAGCCAGGTTAAGCAGCCTGAGGTGTTCTGAGTTATAGTGATTGCCAGTCTTTGTTCTGGATGCTAAGAGAACAGTGAAACAAAACAGAAACCCCTGCTTCCGTTAGCTAGTATTAAGTACCAAGGAAAAGTAAAATATGGGAAGAAATAAATATTTCTGTGTTACCTAGCAGTCTTAACTAAATTAGTGACCTTAATAATAGCAGTAAGTGGTTTATTTTGGTTGTTTACTTTGTGATTAATTAATATACTTAAGTTTTAATGTATTCATTTGACTTTTTAGAATAGTACATGGTAAACTATGTTCTTGTCCTTTTAGATTTGTATTAGGTGACACCCGGGGGACATTCCTTTAGCTAGGCGTGTGGACCCGGGTTCCTGGTCTCTACAGTGTTGACTATAAAGTCTTGATGCTCTATTGCCTCTTATTTTTTAAATTAAATTTTATGTTTGGAGAGAGAGAGAGAGAATGAGAATGAGAATTTAGTGATACTGGGGATCAAACCCAGGGCCTTTTGGTATGCTAGATAAATGCTACACCACTGAGTTATTTATAATTTTTGTACGTAGTTTTAATAATCTCTGATTTCTTTTATTATAGTAGCTACAGTGTAGATACTTAATAGACCCTTTCTTCTTATAATGTGGCCAATGAGGAAGACCAAAGATAAATTAAATTTTTATGTAAAATTTTTTTTTACTGTTTGAGTCAACAGTTATTCAGTATATACTTTGTTTTGAAGAATGGTGAGAAACAAAAGACAAATCAGAAACAATATTGCCTTCAAAGGAAATAGTTTCCAAGGCAATTTATAAATTATAAATACAGTTGTTTGCTTTTGTGTGCATGGGTATTATCTTTGTTTTGCAGAGGGAGTTGTTTGCTTTAGTTTTGCTTTCCCATGCTATAGGAGTGATCATTTGCACTTAAATGAGCTGGGGTAGTACACCAAGAGCGGTCCATTCAGAATTGAGAGGTGGAGCAAGAATACAGAAGATAGTATTTTAACAGGTGGATTATGAATCTGAAGGGTGAGGTTGCACTTCAAAAAGAAAGAAAAGGGGCTGGAGAGTTGGCTCAGAAGTTGAAAGCACTGCCTGCTCTTCCAGAGGTCCTAAATTCAATTCCCAGCAACCACATAGTGCCTCACAAACATCTCTCAATATAGATAGATATAATATGTCTGTTTATGTGTTATAATGCTATGATGCCCCCTTTTGGCATGCAGGCATACGTGCAGGCAGAACATTCATATCTTAAAATTAATTAATTAAAATTTAAAAAGAACAAAAAACTGGGGGAAGCGAGGTCTGATAGAGGCCAGAAAACATCAGCTATGTTTGGAGCAATAAATTAGTCTTCTTGGCTGGAATATGGTAAAGAAAAAGTAAATAAGTTGAGACCTATTTGTGTAGGACCTTAAATATCAGATGAAGGTGTTTGGACTTATTTCAGTAGACAGTGTGGAGCCACTACAGTTTTTTTGAGTAACATAATCTTAACTATAATTTGTGTAAAATAATCCAGTAGCATTGTTAGTAATGAACAATTGAGGAAATGATTTTTCTTTGTTGTATCTTTTTTCTCCCTGTAAAACTAAAATAAATGTAAACTTAATTTAGCTATCAAAAAATAGTAAGAATTTTACCAATGAATATGGCAAAAAGAAATACATGTTTATATCTGCATACTGTACCAATTTTTTTCTTTTTTCTGGTTTTTGGTTTTTCAAGACAGGGTTTCTCTGTGTACCCATGACTGTCCTGGAACTTGGTTTATAGATCAGGTTGGCCTCAAATTTAGATATCTTTCTGCCTCTGCCTCCCGAATACTGGGACTAAAGGTGTGGGCCACCACTGCCCAGCTAATGCTGCACTGATTTTTAAAGCTGATTAAATTCATCCATTGTCAACTTGTGGTTTGAATTTTTGTATTCAGACTCTTTGACAGTGAGTTAGTTATATACCACAGATAAATTAATCTTTCAGGGCTGAAGAAATGGCTCAGAGGTTAAGTGTATTGGCTGCTCTTCCAGAAGTCCTGAGTCTAGTTCCCAGCAATCACATAGTGGCTCACAACCATATATAATGAGATCTGGTGCCCTCTTCTGGCATGCCGACATACATGCAGTCAGAACACTGTATACATAAAAAATAAACAACTTTTTTTTTTTTAAAAAAAACTGTTACAAATTTATCTTCCATATTAATTAAGGTGAATTAATTAAGCCTTTCATGCAGTGTTTTGTTGCTTTTTCCTTTTTTGACTGCTTAATAACTTGCAGATTTCATAACCCAGTTAACATAGACCTTTCCCCATTCATCTCCCCTACATTCCCTATCCAATAGACTAGATTCCTTGTGTTTTATTTCTTTATATTATCTGCTATAGTTGTTGTGACTTCAGAGAGTCTTAAGATTGCAGAGAAGGCTGCATATTGAGGTGCCAAGACATTAGAAGACTAGGTCATTTCTAGTGGAGCAGAGATGAAAGGTACTTCTTAGACTTGTTGTGTGCCAGTTGTTGTGGCAGATCATGGAGAACTGATGGTAAGTGACTCACAAGTGGTCTCTGCTCTTTGTAGACTTCATCTGCAGAAACAAATGTTAACCATTAATAATAAGTAGACTATTGTGGTAATTACAAGCTGGAGTGAGTCCTGTCAGGGAAGTACTCTGGGGTACTTTAAGAAATTATATGAGGAAAGGGAAATTCAAAGGGAATGAATTTTGCCAGGCACTTTGGGGAAGGTGTTTTGGAAGAAGTGAATTTGAAGCTGAGAATTGAAGTGGGAGGTAGGGTGAAAATGGTATTCCAGGCTGAGAACAGTATTCATGAAAGACTCCACATGGACAAGAATTTGTAGAATTAGATGACCTGAAACAAATTTTGATCTCTGAAGACATAAGAAAAACCTAGAAGGACCAGATTATGTGTAACCATTGAAACCTCATTAGAGGTTGAGAGTGATTTAACTCAGTTGGTAGAGTGCTTTCCTAACAGTCATGAAATTCTTTTTGGATTCAATCCTCAGGACCACATAAATAGGACGTGCTGGTGCAGGCAGGAGATTGAGAAGTTTTGGGTGTTTGAGACCAGTCTGGGGTGCATAAGTTCATTGTGGGAAAACGTAACAATGGAAGGTTTTAAAGTGATAGAATCCAACTTATGTTTATTAATATATATATATATATATATTAATATATACAACATCCATCTCTTTATTTCCACTATACCTACCATGAATCTACATCTCATGAGTAACTGTTTTCTGCTTTCACCATTGCAGCCTAGTTATATAAGTTAGCAGTGTTTTTCTTCAGCTCTTTTAAGAGTTTCTTTCCCCTTTCCTTTGGAGTAAAGGAAAAAGTATACTTCTACATCAGGAAACCAAGGTTGCTTTTTACTAGATACCCATGCTCTTCACCTCCTAACCTTCTGATCTTTACATGACTGGCCGTTGTACTTAACATCAGATCTCACTCTTGCCCACCCTTTTTCTCCTGCCTGCTTCCCTCCTTTTCCTGTCTGCTTTCCTCCCTTGCCTGCCTCTCTTGCCTGCCCTGCCCCGCCTGCCTGCCCTCCCTCCCTCCCTTCCTCCTTTCCTCCTTCCTACCTACCTACCAAAACACTTTGTGCCTTGTGACCTAGCATGTTTTAAAAGTTTCACTGGATAAAGAGAGAGAGAGAGAGAGAGAGAGAGAGAGAGAGAGAGAGAGAGAGAGAGAGAAAGCGAGAGAATTTGTGTGCACACAGAGCTAGGTTATTTTTTTCTTATATTCTTATTTGAAATAGACCTTAAATTAATTCTGATTCTCCTGTCTTCACCTCACAAGTACTAGGATATGGTCATATGCCACAACACCTAACTAGATAATGAATTTTATCGATAGTTTTGTCACTTGTGTATTCTTAGTATGTAGAGTGTTGCATATACCAGGCAATGTATCACTGTTTAGTAGATGAATAGAGTAAAAGCAGAGGGCACTGTTAAAAGACAGTCTGAATAGTTATGGTAACTGAGACAGGAGTTGGGAAAGATGTGGAGAAATAGTGGGCTTAAGGTAGGATTTGGAGGTAAAATTAATAGAATAGTTCACAGTGAAAAAAATTTGTTTGCTGGTTTGTTGTCTCACAAGCGTAGCGTTCTCTTAAACTACCATGTTAGTAATTAGATGAGAGATCTTATTCAATGTAGTAAAGACTAATAAGAATTTGATAAGTATTCGACTGCTGAAAATATTTGTATAACTTTTTGTATTTATTTGATTGGTTGATTGTTGGCCATTGGGAGGATTGTACTTACAGGCTCAAGCAATGCACTTCTATGTTCTCAGCCCTTGTATACTGTTCTGTTTTGTGTTTTTGGAGACAGTCTTCATGCTGCAGGCTTGGAACCCACTTGGAACTCACAGGCTGACCTCAGACTCAGCAGCAATCTTCTTACCTCAGCCTCCTGCATGTTGGTATTACAGGCATGAGCTAGCTTCCTTGTATACTTTAAAATAGGCCCTTGTGATGGCTGTCAAGATTCTATGATTGAGAGTGCTTTCTGACAAGCCTGATGACCTGAGTTCAATTCCTTCCACATAGTGGAAAGAGAAAAAACACCCAACTGCTGCAAGTTGTTCTCTGACCTCCGCATATGCAGAGAGGCATCACATGCCCACACACTTACACACAATCAAAATAAATAAAACATTTAAAATTTTAGTGGAGTTTGTGAGATAATAAGTACTCTGTGGTTGTGGTTCTCACCTAGGCCAGATTTTGCTCACTTCTTCCTCCCAAAATTGTCTGGTTCAAAAAGTCTGTCGTGCTGCATTTGAGAAACTAGAGTTAGTGATGTTGCATTCATAGATTTGAACTCTAAAATAACTTCATATTTATTCAAAGTGTGATTAGAAATGTTGCATTTTCTTTTTCTTATTTTTTTGATTTATGATTATTTTTTATAATTACACCATTTTTTCCCTTCCCTTTCTTCCCCTGCAACCCTTCCCATGCTTCCCCTTTTACACTCTCTCAAATTGACTCACTTTCATGTACGTGCACATAAATACTTATCCTTTAAAAATAGTTATCTTGGAAAAAATGTGCATTATTTTAATTCTGCATGTTCTTACAGTGTCTTTGAGATACTGCAAATTTTGTAAGTTATCATGGCATTAAGATCAGTGGTTTCTGAATACACGTGAAGAGTTGTGTGATTGGGTGTTAATCAACTAAGTATTGACTAAAGTAAGATTTTATAAAATAGTAATCAGCTTTAAAGCAGTTTAAAAGTGATACTTTTACAAAATCTTACTAGCAAATATTGGGAATAAGCTTATGATCCTAATTTGAAGAAAAACATGTGTAGATATTCTCAGGTAATTTATCGGATGTCAAATATTTAAAGATGATATAAGGGGAAACAAAGTGATAATAATGGAAATTGCCTTAGCACAACTTTTGGAGAGCAATTTGATACACTGCGGTTTTAAATGTTTGTACTTAGTTAGATACTCTGTCATTAGTCATTTGTTTACAGAAATAGTTAAGCTAGTAGAAAAAGATATAAATAGTGCTATTCTTGAAGCTCTGGTTAAGTGGAAATAGAAATAATTCAATAAAGCATATTGCTCATAAATCATTAGTGTGTTATTACATTGTTTTTACACCCCCCAATGAGAGCTATGTGTATAATAATAAAGAAATGTAAAATATATAAGATAGAGGAAATAAAGTTATAAGAAGAAAACCACAAATGTGTGTACGTGTATAGCAAAAGATACATATTTACATATCTGAGTCATCCATTACAGAAAAACCTGGAGAAATGAATACTAAATCTAGTAGCAATAGGATAATGTCTTACGTTTTAAACTTACTTGGTTGTTCATACTGAGTATCTTTTAGAGTCAGTAGCAGCAATCTACTTTACTACTGGCATGGTTGCTTACTCATTTTATAGCTGTCTTTTTTCCTCTTTAAAAATTGATTTTTAATTAAGTGTATTGTGTGGGTGTGTGCCTGTGAGTGCAAATGCTAGCAGAGACCAGAGGCATGATCTCTAGGAGCTGGAGTTATGGGTGGTTTCGAGTTGCTTCACATGCTGGAAGTGTAACTTGGGTCCTCTGCTCTTAACTCCTAAGCTATCTCTCTGGCACCTACAACTGGACAGAGTTGTAGTGCCCTACAATTGTATATTTTATTGCTTTAAGTTGTTATAGTATGTTATCAGCATGTTATAGTATAAACCAGTTATTTATATCAATACAATTTTAAATTAGGTAGTGATTCCTGGGACTTGGTTATTTGCTGCTTAGTTAATTTTTTTAATTAATTTTTAAAATTTTTTTCTCATTTTACATATCAGTTCCACTCCCTCCCCGGCTAATATTTTTTTAATTCATGACTTCAAGATGAGAGTCAGTTAATATCTTTTAAAATACTAGCCTTTAGTATACATTTTATCCTGTAGGTGGCGCTCGTGGTTTTCTTTAGTACTATTTATCTCTCAGACTATCTCTAAGTTGAGGGATCATTTAATTACTGATGCTCCTAATAGAATGCTTATCTTTCATGTAACTATTGAAAAATCAGTATTTCCTTGCTATTATTTCAAGGAATATTTGTAACAGAAAAAAAATCTATCTAAATTTTTCCTGCAGAATTAATTTTACATCTATCTCACTTGTCTACTACTTAGTGCAATCTTTGGAAAAAGTGATTTTAATTCTGAATTATACTTGCCAACTCCTCAAAATTTAAAAAATTCACCACATCTAGCAGAACTAAATTATCACAATACGTTTTCTTTAAAGCCCTCCCTTCCCTTCTCTTTGTGTGTGACTCTCCCTCTCCTCTCCCTTTCTTTTCCTGCCTGTCAAGTTCAAGAGCAGCTCAGATGCCATGAATTAAATGAAGCACAAAAGGGAGAAAGGAGACCCTTTTGAAGAACAAAAGCTTCCCATTAGGCTGCCATGTTCTTTTCTGACCAAAAGTGCACCCTGCATGGTTTCTATTGTTGTCCACATGCCCTGCACATAAGGTAAATATAGTAGATCCTCATTACCTCACGTTTTCCTCTCCTTCCTCCTATGCCACACACAACCAGTGAAGCTTTAGGCCTTTGATATCTTAGGCATTCTTAATAAAGTTGCTTTATGTCCTTTTAAAAACTACAGGGATAGAAATGGAAGCAGAAAGCAGGCACACCAAGTAAAACCTCATAAGAAGAGAAAATTAGTTGTTAGATAAGCTGCAACCCAAGAATCCAGGGCAGGTGGAAGGAACCAAAGACAATGGTATTATTCTTCTCTGTGCTAGTTTTTTTTTTTAAGTTTTATCTTTGATTTATATTCACTGTGAATTTATGAGTTAGTTTTCCTTCTCTTTGTTCATGCAACAGAATAGGCAAACGTAACAAATTTAATTGCTGAGTGCAATCTTCAAATGGGTAATCTGCATGTTTTCCTTTTTGGTGTCACGTACATGACTTACCCAGAGATTTGTTACTCTTTATTTTTCTTAGAATTATAGATAGGTTTGCTACTGTGTATTTTCATTGGAATTGAACTGAGGACTGGAAAAAAAGCTTTAAGTAGCAAATAGAGTAGGGGTAAAATGTACAGAAATTGGTTGCTTTTATTTTTTTTTGAGGTAGGGTCTCATGTAGCTCAGGTTGGCGTTAAACTCACTGTGTAGGTGAAGAAGATCTTACATACTCAACGTTCCTGCCTCCACTTTCCTGTTGCTGGGGTTATAGATGTGTGTAACCATACCTGGCCGGAAGTTGCTGAAAATTCATGTTGTATACGTTTAAGACAAATCTGCTTATTGTACAGTTGTTTTAACATTGTAGAAAATGCCAGTTAACTTACTTACAAAGGAGCGTGTGGTTCTTGATTTTTGATAACAGTTAATTACGGAGAAAAAGGTTGACAGGTACCAAGTGTGTTAGAATAGCTAAAGGCCTCCTCATTTTACTGTAAAGATGAAATACCCAATGACTGGAGGTTTGGGTTTTGGTTTTATTTATTTTGTTCTTTGAAAGAGATCGAACTGTCCAATGGTTTGTGGTATTGTTAGGGAGTGAAGAGATGGAAAGAATGTCCGAAGGAGAAAGGATGTCTTTACTGTAATTTTAAAATAAAAACATGTATTTTAATGTAGAGAAGGGTAAAAGTTGACCTTTCAGCAGCATGGAGAGTCTTTCTGTAATACTGAACTTATAGTAAGAAATTTGGGACATTTACAGACTGTCCTGAACTCACTATGCATTATGAGGCTGCTCTTTTAGGATTATAGATAGGATTTAATGGGGTTAGAAAGCATTAAATAAATCTTTCTAGAAATAGTGACATTTTATTTTGAAATTTTCATAAGGTAAAATTGATGTTCTGACTTCTTTCCCTGCATGGCATTCATGTTAAAAATACCAAACATATTTAACTTTTTGTTCTAAAATTTATATTACTATTAAAACCCAGCTTAATGTAATCGGGGTGTGTGTGTGTGTATGTGTATGTTTTAAATATTTGAAAAAATTGTTTTGACCTTCTGTAAATCCTAATTGTTACTTTTTAGGAATCATGAATAGTTTCATGATTTGAGGGCAGAGTAATAAGCTAGAATCCTTCAGATTATTTACTTGAAAGCAAAATAAAAGACAGAAAGCCTCTTGCTTTGTTTTGTGTAGGAAATTACTGTTTCTGTTGGCTGTGTGGTATGTTCTAAAGATTTAGCCAGCACCTTAAGAGGAAAGTAAGAAAGACTTGTTCTTGTCTTGCTTTTGCCTCTGGTCACACATTAGATTGTTTTTCTTCTTCTTTTTTTGGGGGGGGTGGGGTGACATTTATCTTCAGGAGACATTCACAGATTGCTGGACTCCAGTGCTGATGTTGTTCTGCTGCATTCATTGGCAATGGTTTTGGTATGGGTACATTTAAGCGTTTGCCATTGAGAGATGGAGAGTGAAATCTCACTCTTTTATTGCATACTCTATTCCCTACCATCACATTTCAAGAACACAGTTTTGCCCCTACCATGCAGCTTGTCACTAAAATCCCTGCTGTTTCTCTTTGCTAATCTGAAAGTCCCCAGCATGAGAGCCTTACAGATTCATACAGTTCACACCCATAGAGTTACTGTTGTGAAATAAATATGATTCCTCTCCCCCAAGAGTTGTTGGTATAACTTTCTGAGTTAGTATTGATTTTGACATTTTATATATTATACTATAAATTAAACTGAACTTATTGTTTTAAATAGTTTGACATTTTTAGAACCATACAGCTTCATTTTAAAGGCATGTTAAGTCTTTAAAACATTTATGTCATTCTGTTATAATCTTGGTAAGCAGAGTTAGAGAAATCAACTTAACAGTACATTTTAAAGTAAAAAAGAATACCTGAGAAAGTGGTGATAGAAAGAAGCAATTTAGAGCAGTGAGTTAACTTTTCTTTTTGAGCTTTCTTAGAAGCTTTTTGAAGAGTTGTTGGGGCGATTTTAAACATTAAGTGTATTTGTGACTAAAACCTTCTTTCCCTAGCTGCCAAGGCCTCACAGGGGTCTCATTGTGTAGAATTAAATGGTGGTTGAAAGAGAAAGGGAATAATAAGATTGGTCAAACCTATATTTATTAAAAGATTGGGCATGAAAAGATTTGCAGCCTTACCATAGTTCAAGGTAGTAGGATTCATAAAAAGTTGAGACAGGTGGCTTCTTTTTCCTCTCTCACATGGGTAGATTTTGATGTAAAAGCATTCAAGCTGTGCCCTAGGAAGAGAGATGTACAAGGACAGGAAGTGTGTAGTGAAATGAGAACTTAGGAAAGTTTCCTTCAAACACGTATAACTAGGAATGGAAAGAAAAATTAGTGAATTGTCAAAGGGAAAACAATTTTTTATTTCTACAAAAATTGATGAAAACACAGGTGGGCAATGTTCCTTCTGCCAGTCTTACATGTTCCTTGTGTCTCCCACACTATCTGTGATGCATACTCTCCCTGTTTCACATGCTCTCTGTATTTACTTGGCCCAGAGGCAAAGGTTGGTTTTATGTTTTCAGTTGTGTAAAAAATAAGAAGAAACAAGATTTTATGGCATATTAAAATTATTTTTAATCAAAATGGACATAATTAAACTTGAATCAAGACCCAGAAATACCCATTTGTGTATGTATTGTCTTTGGTATTTTTAGGGGCTCCTTGACTGTAGTGATAGTATGGAATAGTTGTGCCAGAGAATATATAACTCATAAAAAGCTAAGTTTTATATTTATTTCCTGACTCTTTACACAAGTTTGCTGGTCATAGAAATATAGCATGTTTTCTAAAACTTGAAGTTCTTGGCCATTAATGAAATCCTTTATATTTTCTCATCAGGAATACATGCTTTATCCCATAATTTCATTATTTCAACACAATAACTGGAGCGTCAATAATACATTTTTGTTCTTGAAAATACTCCCTCAGTTGAAGGTATTTTTTTCTTCAGAGATAAAACTCTACTTAGATAGCCCAGCCCTGGCCTTGAACTCCTACATACCCTGCACACACCTCTTATCCTCCTAGTGCTTGGATTATAGGTATGAGCTATTACACCTGTCTTGAGGGTGGAAAATATTTAGTATTTAGTTAGATTCTCTCATTTGAATTGTGAAAAATCAAACAGTTTTCAGCGGTCAGTCTAGTTTGCTGTTCGAGGTCTACTGACAACTTTGTAGCTCCATCTTTATCAGCATTTGGAAAAGTTATAAGAACTTGAGCATCAGAATTGCTGTTTGGAAAAGCTTTTGCTCCATTTGAGCCAAGTACATTGACGTAAGCAGTTAGTCTTTCACAAAAGTATTAGAATTTCCAAAAGTTATAGGTTAGGCATTTTAAGATACTTTATGTGAGGGCTGTCAAGATGACTTAGTGGGTGAAGGTGTTTGCTGTCAAGCCTGACTACTGAATTTGATTCCTAAAATCAACCTGATAGGAGAGCAGAACCAACCCCTGCAAGTTGTCCTCTGACCTGCACATGCTGACCCTACTGCTCCCACACAATAAATAAATAAGTTTTAAAGATATACTAAATGATCACTTTCTAAACTTATATTGGAAACACTGGCTTATCTTTCTCTTGGTCTTAAGGCCAGTCAGTCTATGCTGTCTGTTTCCTGTCATGCTTAGCAGAACTGTGGCAGTTGTTGGGAGTAACAGGGAGCTCTTGTACTATTCTGAATGAGAACTTATGATAACTTCTGTTAGTACTTATTGAGCTGCCTGAGTGAAGGGAGTAATGTATGCACAAAAATTGGAACTTAAAGTCCATTTCTCTTCTATTTTCAAGTAAGCTTCACCTGCTTCAGACAATAAAAAAGATTTAAAATACTGAATGAGAAGCTGGAGTGTTTCCTTTTTCCTTGACAGTTAAGAACAGCTGCTACTCTTTACACGACCTGAGTTTGGTTTCCAGCATCCACATCATCTGCAGCTCCAGCCCTAGAACACCTGGAACCCCCTTCTGGCCACCCACAAGTATGTGTCTTGCACAAGCACTAGTACAAACCTTTAAAAATAGAGCAGAAGAAATTATTAGTTTTAACACTGGTAGTTAAAGTGTTCATTTTCTTGCCTTCTTTCCTGAGTTACCAAGCCTGACTCAACCATTGTTTATAAGTGAATGATCTCTGTATGCAAAAGCAAAAGCTACAACCATTTATTAAACAGATTTATTCTGAGTGAATGACTAACGAAAAATGAGACTTCTCTCAAAGCTTGGTTTTCTCAGCCCTTATCATATCTAAGCAGTAACAAGTGTGATAAAGTAGTGATTTCTTTGACTTCATAGTGGCTACTTTACACAGATTTAAGGAATATTCTGTATAGAACTTTTGTGCATGTGTAAATAACTTTTCAGTTACTGTGGTGGTTTCAATGAGAAATGTCCCCCATAGGCTCAAGTACTTGAACACTTAGTTGATGCTGTTTGGGAGTTGGTACAGTCTTGCTGGAGGGAGCGACCACCAGTTCAGAAAGTACAGTGAACATTTATTTACCCAGACCTTTCTCTGAGACCCTCAACCACTCTCTTTTTTAAAACTCCCTCTCTGGAAGCTGGAATCATGTCCTCTGTTTTCTCTCATCTTCCTACTAACTTCTTTTTTGTCTCCTTTGCTGTCCTTAGATGCATGAAGGCTTGATTCTAGGATTCCATTTCCTTTTCATTCTACAGCCTACATATTCATGTCCATGCCCTCAGTTACTGTTTGCTGATGCTACCTAGCATTTTCTTGTGTCCTGTATTTCAGTGAAGAATGTCATTATTCATGCCCAAAGAAAAAACACTCTCCCTTTAACTTCCCCAATCCACGTCCTTTCTTATCGTAGAGTAAGTAACCATCATCGCCCTCTTGGAGCACCACAGGCACACCTAACCTTCCTGTAACTTGTGGTCTGTACCGAAGCAGCTGTGTTTTATCTCAAGAAAGGATGAATTTAATCACCCTGAGGATTACATATTAGTCAAGTTGGGCCATATGTCCCATTCTACTTTTTCAGCCTCACCTCTTGTCTCCCCTGTCTGTACTTCAGCCACTTAAGCCAGTGTCCAGATTCTTACAGATAACCCTGCTTTGGCCTTCCACCTCTCTTTGCCTAGTTAGTTCTTCTTTTATTCTTTACGTCTTAACCCAAAGACAGTTTCCATACAAAAACTGCTTGGTACAGGATTCCATGGTCGTTGTTTTTCTTCATAGAATTTGTCAGTTTGCTGTATCTCTCTGTGATGTGGCTGAGGACTGAAGAAGGGTGGGACTGGTGTGTTTTATTCCCTATTGTGTTCTCAGTACCTGGCACATGGTAAACAGTTTATAAATGATGATTTAATAACTCTAGCTTGACTTTTTTTGTGTACTCAGGGTATCAATCATTGGTCTATGTATTTTGCTTTCAGGGAATTTAAGAACATACATAGCATTATCTGTGTAGGCCTCAAAGATGAATGTCATGTGATGCAGTTTTGAAACTAAAAATCAGATAAACCCAGACAGTTCTAGAACTGGAAATATCTATTCAGATCATCTGGGAACTACATTCTATTTGTTTTTACCTGTTGCATAAAAGAATTTAGGCTGATATAGGAGTTTAGCTTAACAAACATTTGAAGGCCTATAATATACTTGACTTTTTTTTTTAAAAAAAATAAACTTTAGGTGCTTTTCTCCATCCTTCCGTTTATCTTTCTTTTTTTCTTTCTTTCTTCCCTTTTTTTGGGGGGGGGTGTTTCTAAACAGGGTTTCTCTGTAGTTTTAGAGCCTGTCCTGGAACTAGCTCTGTAGACCAGATTGGCCTCGAACTCACAGAGATCTACCTGCCTCTGCCTCCCAAGTACTGGAATTAAAGGCGTGCACCACCACTGCCCCCTTTATCTTTCTATGATAATAAATTTATTTTTAAATCACCTGGGTACATATGTGTATATTTGGACATATCTCTTTAAGTAAACACTCTTTTTTTCTTCCTGAGAGTACTCTTGGTATACAACCTAGCCTGGCCTTAAACTCTTAATTCGCCTGCCTAGTCTTTCAAGTGTGGGAATTGGGAATGCCAGATGTAAGTAAGTACTTTACAAATAAAAATGATGACTTTAAGAATGCCTGACTATATTTAAGTAGGTAAGTTAATGACACTGTGGCTTTGCTTTTCTTTTTGCTGTGACAAAAGTGACTTTTGGAAGGAAGGGGTTGTTTTGGTTCACTGTTTGAAGAATATAGTCCATGGTAGGGAAGTCATGGCAGCAAGTGCATGAGACATTGGCTCACATTGCATTCACAACCAGGAAGCAGAGGGCAATGAATACTGGCATTAAACTCATTTCTTTTTATTCAGTCTGGGGTTCTAGCCTATAAAATAGTGCTGCCACAGCTAAGGACACTTAAATTCACCTGATATAGAAATCCCTCTCAGACGTACCCAATCAGACTTGTCTCCTCGATCATTCTGGATCCTGTCAAGTTCAGTCAGTGTCATCCATCATCACATACTAAAGAGATTCAGTGCTGTTGAAACAAGGTTGATGTCCTCCTCCCCAATGGTACAGAACACATAAGGCTGATAGTGTCTAATGAACATGTAGAGTATTTCCCTGGTATTTGGTGGTAGGTGATGATATAAAACTGGTAAAACACACATTTTAAAAAATGATGCATTGATGAAGAAATCCAGTCTTTGTATTACAGCTGTAATGCAGCTGACTTCTGACCTTGATTGTAAGCAGGAGCTGTTAGAAGTTACCAATAATAGATTTATGCGGAACCATTTCTTTTTCTTACAGATTTCTATTCTCCTTGATAAAATGTTTATTAGAGTTGGGGGAATGACCCACTCTTGCAACCCACAAAAAAAATGGAAATACTTGATAGTTTAGATTTTTATTTTTATTCAAATATAAACTTGAGAAATGATAAGGGATAGAACTTAGTGCAAAGAGAAGTGGAGTTCTTGGTAGAGGGAATTATAGCCTAACTGTCACAAAGAGAACAAATGCCTGATGGGATTGAGGAGCTGAGGGAGAGGTTAATAGCTGGACTGCCAGTCCGGAGTGAAAAAAAAGTGCTTAGTGAGAACCAGAAACAGTAGGAACTGTCCTGATATAATATTTTGTATGAAAGCTTGCTATAAAATGGGGTGTCAAAAATAATAAAGCCAAGCTGGAGTAGCAGTTAGGAGCACTTACTGTTGAGTTCCAAGACTAGAAAATCCCAGCTGCTATGTAAGAAGAGGCCTCTCACAAGGGCTGTCACTCCTATTCTTGGGATCTGGTGTCTTCTTTTGGCTTGTATGTGCACTTCCCCCCATACTCATACGCTCGCACACAAACACACAAAGTAAATATCTGTTACATAGATTGGTGTGCTGAATGTGGAAGGACTCTAGGAATTAGAGAGGATAAGTCGAGCTAGAAGGAAAACATTGGGGAGGGCTAAGCAGTGGGTGTGTCTAGAGCAGTACTCTGAACTGAGAACAGCATTTGCTGCTTTAGAGACAAGATGAAATCCCAAATTTCTGAGATTGGCCTCTAACTCCTGGGCTAAGTCCCAGTCCTCCTGTCTCAGCTTCGTGAGTAGTTAGGAATACTGGTGCCTGCCTTTGGAGGAGGCTTTGGTTTTTGAAATGGCCATAGTTGGAGAAAAGAAGGTCACTAATAACTTTTAGTCGTTTGATACTCTACATCCTACAATATGTAGGAGAAATTCCCCATTTTGTGATGCTAAAGGTTAAGAAATGGTGGTCAAATTCAGAGTACAATTAGAGGTGACTAATAGAAACCTGCATTATATTATTGCCATTTAGCTACTCTTCCGTAAACAAAGATATGAGTACAAATTTAACTCAAACATGTTTATCTCAGCATGATAAATGTAAGCGTGTTCCTAAAACAGAAGCTTAAGAAGTTCTATCTGCTCAACATTGTCTTTCCCCATGTAGTGCAAACTAGATGCTAAATGTATCCAGCTTTACTATAATCTCCCATGTGTTCTACATTTATTTTTCTTCCTTTCGGAGGTAAAGAATTGTAAAGAACATTTGTTTAGAGTAGATATTACAATAAGATTCTTAATAGCAATCTTCTGAATTTCTGTATACCATGCTAGGTAACTGGTTAATATAATAAAATAGTAAATTTTGGTTTATTTGATTGAAGTAAGATACCTGAAGACTAAGATATTCTTGACTTTCTAGTGGAGACTTAAGAAAACTACGATATGGTTACACTCCGCTACTAGGTGTTCTTGTTCAATTTACCCAGTATCTTTTCTCCAGTTTTCATATGTAAATGGGAATAGTAAAAGAAGTTACATGATTGTTCTTGTGAGAAGAAACTAGTTAATGTCTGTCAGACTCTTAGAATAGTGCCTGCCATAAGTTTTTGTCTTGTGCAAACCTTATTCATTATAAACAAAGGTGGAATTGAATGTCTGTTTTACTTATTCCCTCTTCCACTGTGTTGTGAACAGTTAAAAAGAGAAGCTGAATCATTTTTTGTTTAAACTTTACTAAAATATATGTATTCAACATCATAAGTCATTGATATTTTACTAAGTCCACACCGTGACCATTTTTTAAATATTTTTCATAAAGCCCCTAAGCTAGCAATGGGTTTTATTTTATTTTATTGTGACAGGGTTTCATGATGAGGCCAAGGCTGACATGCATCTCACTATGTTGATCAGAAAGGCATCAATCTCTCAAGTGCTGGGATTATACACCTGATTCACCAGGACCAACTTTAGTTTTTTATATTTTTAAAGTTTAAAAAGGGGCAAGGTTAGCCTGTGTCAGATTATAGGTTCACAAGGCCTAAAATAATTATTACTATATGTAATTATTTCTCAGAAAATGATAGTTTCTGGGAATGTTGATGATTTTATAGCATGGCAGTTTGCCAATGAATGTTAGAATAAAAAGTAGTTGTTACATGAGAGCTGGAATCAGAAAAGAAGGATTGTGGATATTACTGACTAGAGAAGAAAGTCCTTTAATCCCAGCAAATGGAGTTCGGAATGGCTTTTTGTTTGTTTGAGACAGAGTTTCTCTGTAGCTTTGGAGCCTTCCTTTATAGAGAAATTGCTAGAGAGTATTGTGTTTGTTTGCTTGTAATTGTTGAGCCCAGATATTTTGTGAAAACAATATGTAGGATTTTATTAGCTGCCTTTATTCAAAACTAACAATGAGTGTTCTGCTCATATTCTAATCTTTTAAAACAAACCTTTAGGGACTATAGAAATGGCTCAGTGGTTAAGCTCTTTCAGAGGTCCTGAGTTTAATTCCCAGCAACCACATAGTGGCTCAAAACCATGTATAATGGGTTCTGATGCCCTTTTCTGGCATAAAGGTGTACATGCAATAGAGCACTCATACACATGAAATAAATAAAGTCATTTTAAAAAATTACAAAAACCAAACCTTTAATTGTAGAATTAAGTCTAATATGCTTGATTTAATATTTGCTGACTTTCTTAGAACCATTTTTTCATTCATCCGCAAATATTTTTGAGTCTCAGGGTCTACTACACATGGGAAATTGCTGTAGTAAAAAAGACTGCTAATGTCCTGTGCTCAGGATCTTCTTTCTGGTGGTGAAAACCATAAACCAAACAAGTGTACAAATTTTAAAGTCGTGAATATGCAGAGAAAACAGAATTAGGTGAAATGAGTGGGTACTGTTTGTTGGTTGGTTGGTTGGTTGGTTGGTTGGTTGGTTGGTTGGTTGGTTGGTTTAAAAGAGTAATTATTAAGAGAAAATCTTTCTGAGGGGACGAAACAGAGAGAGAGACTGAGATAGCCAGAACCCAACTTGCTACTCCTCACCTTAATGAACAGAAATCGCAAAAGCCATTAGGTATCTGTGAATGAATGTGGCATATTTTCCTAGAGGAATTTTATTTTGTGTTTATTTATTTATTAGTTTTTTCAAGGCAGGGTTTCTCTGTGTGACAGACTGGCTTCCATCTCACAAAGATCTGCCTATTTCAGCCTCCCCAAGTGCTGAGATTAAAGACATGTACCACAATGCCCCAGCTGTATTTTTACTTTCTAATGATATATATTTTAAAAACCCTAACAGCTTTTCACAACTTAAATGCTTATCTTCCCCAACACAAGGGTTGTGATTTACAATGCTAATCTTTATTATATATTTGGCTAGGGGAACACAACCCACCTTAAAACATTTGATCCCAGATATTTGATTTGTTGGCTGCATTGTATGGTCTATTTCTATTTGGACATCTTTTGTGATACCATTGTATTGTAAAAGCATGAAGTAATTGTGAACTTTAGCTGAAATAAACCAATATTTTTACATATGGGGACAAAAGATAATAACATATAATCATAGTGTTTTCGATATAGAAGATAATATAAAAACAATACCTCTAGCCCCAGGCCATATTATACAGTTTAAACATAATCGTTTCTTTAGAATAAACTGTACTTTATTGAATAGCTAATTATTCATAGGTTTCTACACAATGAATTTTTTAAAAATGTATGAAAACATTTTTATTTCTTGTTGAACCATTAGTGTGTGTGTACTCTTTCAGTGGAATTTTTATTCCCAGTTTTCTTTTTGAGAGTTATTGGCAATTGTTATATCAGATTTACTCTGGAGCACTGAAAAGCTGTTGAAATTTCTGCTATGCTAGTATGAAAATGACTTGAGAAGCTGTAATTATAATAGACTAGTTCTCTTAATATACTGTAGAGCCAGTTCCTTGGTATCACCATAGGTAGTATACTGTGATTGCATTGTAGAAGGCTCTCCCTCCCCCCGCCCCCTTAAGGAGACCAGGGATCCCCTTAAGGGTCATTGTGAATTTTTGTTGTAATTGCAGAATGAGTGAGTTTGAATATGAAGTAAGAAGAGCCTATGTAGGAGAGATGTTCTGGGGCTGCCCTTCTCTACAAAAGGTAATTCAGAAAGCATTTATTGTGGCTGCTTTACCATGTTTATTTTGTTTGAAAGCATACATAAGTAGGCAATTTTGCTTAGTTGATGTGTAATATGACATCAGGTTGAAAGGATTTATGATACTGAAAGATTATTGGTTGAAACTCATTAAGGGCAGCATTTTGGAAGTTTACTCAACTCTTATTTTTTAATTCATGTAAAGTGACAGTGAGGGTAGATAGATGGTTAGCATTATTTCTGAGCAACCTAACCTTTCATTTGGAAAATCTTCCAGTATTTACCCATTTCCTTCTGATTACAGGACTTTCATATGTTAACAAGTCTTTAAGCTTAAAACCAGAATTTTCTTTGACTAAGATTTCTCTGTTTTTGAATCTTTCTTGAAGTTCTCTATTAAACCAAGCTTTTGCATCTTGACTGGTTTGTCTAAAGTCTTTGTTATTTGAAGCAGAACACTTCTTTTGATAGTTTGTGTCAAAGTTACAGAACTGATTTCATAGGATTTTACTCTTCTAACTACATAGATTTGATTAATAAGGTAAAGATACTTGGTCAGATATTGGAAGCCAACCAAATGTACTAAGCTAAACTTAACAGTTTAGCTAAAAAAAATCTTTTAATCAATAAATAGAAATTTACAAACATTTCATGTGTTCCTTGAAGAAAAAATAGAAATGCTTCACCAGCGGGTAGATAATGAAAATATGGTATATACGTAGTAGAATTCTACTCAGCTGTAAAGCAAAATGAAATTGCATAAACACTGTTAGATATAAAAAGTAGTATATTAAATGAGGTAACTCAGACACAGGCAAAAATCACGTGTTCTGTCACGTATGAAGTTCTTAACTTTGAATGTATGTATGTAAATAAGGGAATGTGAGAGTGGTTTTAAGCCATGAAACTAGATAAGAGGCCATAAGGTGGGAAGAAGTGCTGAGGAAAGGGAATAGGACACAAGTGCCATGGCAGCAAGTGGGAAGGAAGCTACTGGGGGTGGGAGGCTGCAGAAAGAGAAGAGATGAGAGAGAAGGTGTGGGGAAGAGACGCAAAACACAGTGTGTTAGAATATACATACCATAATGAAACTTAATATTTTGTATGCTAATAATGTTTTTCAGAAACAGAACTATAGGACTGTGGCGATAGCACATAGTCAAGACCATTGGTACACACTCAGGCCGAAGTGGCTCAGTGGGCGGGTGTTAGACTGAAGACCATTGACACCTAACACATAGAGGTAGGAAAAAGAGCCTGGGATTCCGGTTCCTATTAATTCTTTATAGCTGTCTTAAGGCAGTGATAACCCAGGTAGGGTTCATTCTTTTGCAGTTCTTTTCACACAGGAGTGGAGTAAGTGCTGAAGTACATTAAGAGTAGAACTCAGTTGAATCATTCCTTAGGTAAAAGCATTCCTTGAATATTTAAGTAAGACACCCCTGTGATACAACCCCAGTTTTACAAAACAGTATGGCAAGCAAAAAGAAAGGAAATACGTGTATTTTATTCTTTCTTATATGTAAAGTCACCTGTTTGGGACTAGATGTGTGTAGCTCAGTGGGAGACCACCTACATAGTGTGTGAGACACTAGGTTCCATCCCCAGTGGCATGCTCCATCAAACAAAATGTATGCACTCAATGTGCCGTGTTTGGCTAGTATCTTTGGGAACTCTGCCCTTTCCTGTACAGAAATGATAGAGAAATGGATGGGGGTGGGGTCAGAGGGGAAGTGTGGGAGAGGGACTAGGAGGAAAGGAGGGAGGAGAAACAACAATCAGAATGTAAATAAGGTAAAATAAAGTATGCGTGCATATATGACCTAAGTAAATTTCTTCATTTTAATTATAAACAGATCTCAAGATAATCCTGGTGATAAACACTTCCTTTGAATGTCTGTCTTTCTAGTTTTTTTGTTTTGTTTGATTTATTAGTTGTGACCAATCTTGAGATACACTTAGTTTATTTTATTGCCATACTTGGGTTGAACCCAAGGCCTGTATACTAAGCAAGTGTGCTACTATTGAGTTACATACATTTAAAAGTACATTTTGTGAGATAGTACCAAAAGCATTTAGCATTAATTTTTTAATTGTGACTTTATTGGTGTGTTAGAGTTACTATAGCTATGCTTAAACACTTTGACCAAAAGCAAGCTGAGGAGGAGAGGGTTTATTTGGCTTACACTTCCAGATTATAGTTCATCACTGAAGGAAGTCAGGGCAGGAACTCAAACAAGGAAGGAACCTGGAGGCAGGCGCTGATATATAGGCCATGAATGGGTACTGCTTATTTTCTTGCTTATCATGGCTTACCCTGTCTGCTTTTTTATAGAACACAGGACCGCCAGCCCAAGGATGCCACCACCCACAATGGGCCAGGCCCTCCCCATGAATTACTAATTAAGAAAATGACCTTCAGCTGAATCTTATGGAGGCATTTTCTCAATTGATGTTTCCTCCTTCAGATGACTCTAGCTTGTGTCAAGTTGATCAAAAACTAGTCAGCACAGTTTGGTTGAGTTCATCATTTTTAACAGCATTTGGTATGTTTGAGTTTCTCCATTAACTATCTCAGTATGTCAGTGGTCACTTTAATGCTACTAGCCTAGCTGTTCTTTGAAGTGCTGCCCATTGGAAACATGTAAAGAAATATTTTGTAGTATGTAGAGACAGTATCTAATAGGTTAGGTACTAAAGAAATACATACTTTTATGTTTTTAAAGAATTCAGTAGTGAAGGATATTGAAGTTTGTTGCTCAGATTTCATACTCATCCCTATATATGCGTTTTTTTTGTCTTGGAAAATTTGTTCTTATTAAAAGTTGAGTTTTCTGTCCTCTGTGTGAAGAGCTAGATGATTAGAAATGAATTATGAATGGCAGTGAGTGGAGTTTCCTGGATTCAAAAGACTCTTCTTTCCTTGACTAATCATAGACTTTTGGGTTATCGATCCCTTGATAATTTGGCATGTATAGGAAGTAGGCATGCTCAGCCACTGATACTCTTCATGGTCTTAAGACAAGGAGGATATTAGCCAGCAGACTCATTTCAGGAGGGTAGTGAGTTCTTTACATTTTACTCTTTTGCTATCACACAGGTTTCAGGAAGTAGAATAAACTATTGTGTTTATTTCATCTATCTGTCTGCTCTGAAGTTTATTGTAAATCCGTAATGCTCACTCAAACTGTGTTGTGTGTCAGAATCTTCTAGAGAATTTGTTAAGCCACATTTCTGGAACCCTCACCCTTAGAATTTCTGATTTTGTAGATCTGGTGTAGGACCCAAGACTATATTTCTAAGTTCCCAGATGGTGCTGATTATAGTTCTGGTTCAGCTACTACTTTTCTGACTGCAAACATTTTAATAAGGCCAAAACCCAGCCATAGCACATTAATTAAAGAAAATGTGCACACTAGTTATAGATTCACTAGTCCCTGCTGTTAAACTGAAAGTCACTTTTGCCATATTTTTTTTTGATATTTCAAGCAAAGATAGATTTTTAAAAATAATTTTGTATTTATTTTTTACTAAGATACCCAATTGTTATTTGAACAATTGAAACTTTTAAAACCAGTCTGAGGTCAGTACAACCTTCTTACCATTACCAGCTGTGTCTGTTGCTATGGAAACTCAGCAGGGACTAACAGGGTTACAGTTGTTAGGACCACACCTGGCTTATTTGCATCCAATTTAAGTTGAGGAAATTTCGAAAAGAATAAAAGGTTTCTCCATTTGCCAGTGGACAGCCAGAAAGAGCTTGTCAGTTTGTAGCCTTCAGGGTGGGTGGGTTTTCTCGCTTGAGGCTTTTAGTGACTGTTGAAGCTCATGTTTGCTCTGTGAATTCACTGTATCAATGCTTTGCTGTCCGTTTTGTTTAAAGTGCTTTATTGTTTTGTTTAGGTTTTATCTTTGGTTTATTCTTTTTAAAATTTAAAGTGTTTATATTTTAAGAGAGAACTTGAAGTATTACGTATCAGAAATTTTTATATAGAAAAAATTCAAATTTTTCTTAGTTTTCTGTAATAACATTTTAGTAAAGTTTTGCCACTATAATAGACTAACAAGAGAATTTTAAGTTGATCTCTCTTTTCAGCATTAAAACCACACACACACACACACACACACACACACCTCAACACCTTAAAAAAACAACACATTTGTATTCCACCCTACCAAATAACTGAAATTCCAGTTAAGCTTTGGACTTACAAAGTTAAGTAGTTTTCTGGGTTTTTTTTTGTTGTTTTTTTTGTTTTTAAGTTTTCAGCCACACATAGGGCATTCTTATTATGCCTGACTAGGAGAACACTGCAGGAGAAAACTCTGAAAAACATTTCTAAAGAGTATGATAATTAAATCCAGTCTCCGTGGTTCAAGCTTGAGGCTCTTACCACATGAAACTAATAAATATTCAGACTTAATTGCTAAGTTTAGTGTAGCCTGAATATTTTCAATTTCACTGGTTTTTGTAACTATTAATATCTAGGCCTAGGTAGTGTGAGGTGTTGTCTGGATAATGGGAGTATTCCATTGCTATAGAGATTTTATAAGAAGCAAATGATATGCCTTGTGTTAAAATACTCTGAAATACACATACATAAAGAACTGTCAGGCCTATCCTAGACAGATAGGCAGTATAGTGACCACATTGTTTTTCTTACTGCTGTAGCAAAGTTCCTGGTAGATACAGCATTAGCAAAGGAGGTATTAGTTCACAGCTGAAGTTCATCATGGAGGACAAGGCTTAGCAGGAAACCTAACTCTTGCTCTGACAAGAGGGTGAGTCCACAAGTCGCACTGTTGGAGGGTGTGCGATTTGCTCAGTTTGCTTTCTTCCTTTTTCCTTCTTATTCAGTCCATGATCCTAATGTGTGGGACCACATTCGAGATGGGTTTTTCTCAGTTAAACCAGTCTGAAAGCACCTTCACAGATATGCTCAGAGGTGTGCTTCTTAGGTAACTATCAGTCCAAGCAAACTGATAGTGAAAATTAATTACTGTGTAGTAGCTTAATGTTCAGAGATGTGTCAATAATTTTAACTGAACATTCTAAGAAACAAAATAAAGAAGATAGTTTGAACTAGTTACATATTTGACTTTAAGGTTTTTTCTAAAATAAAAATTTGTGTGTGTGCCTTTGTGTAGTGTATATGTAAGTGCATGTTTGTGTGTGTATCTAAGTGCATATGTGTGCCTGTGGAGGCCTAATGATGATGTTAGGTATCATCTTCAATCACTTTCTACCTCATTTTTCGAGACAGTCTCTCACGGATTTGTTAAAATGGCTGGTCAGTTAGTGAGCTCCAGGAATTCACCTGTCTTTACCCACTCAGGTCACAAACATAGCTACCACGCCGAATTTTGTTTATTTGTTTTTATGTGGGTGTTAGCAATCTGAACTCAGGTCCTCATGCTTGCAAAACAGGTACTTCACTCACTGAGCCATCTCCAGCTGCCACACTTTCGATTTTGTGTGCACCATTACACCTAACTTGTTCAGATTTTCATGAATTAGGAATATGACCTCCAGATTACATGAATGAGAGCACCAGGTTTGGTTATGTCAATGTTATACCAGTTATTCTAATTAGTTAAGCTAATTAGAAAATAACTTGACATTAAAAATATGTGGCAAATGAAAGTCAGTGCCTGTACTAATTCCTTTGTTGTTTAAGACTGTTAGTGCTCTCTGATGAAGACAATTAATAGTCAACCAGTGATGCAGAATTGCTATACTATGTGTACCAAATACTGACTTTTCTCACTTTCTAAATACAAAATGTCATCATATATCTTTTAAGATGTGTAAGAAAAACCTCCATTGAACTATCTGTAGCTTATTTTCTATATCATCTGATACTTGAGGGGAGTGAATGCTAAAATTGAAATGACGACACCTTAAAATACGTACTTCAAGGACTCTCTTTAACTTCCTTGTTCCTTCAGTAAGGGAGGATTGTAAAATTTGTTTTGTTAAAGAGGAATTAAGCACACGAGAGATGGCTGCTTAAGAGAGCTACATATGTCCTGCTGAGTGATTAGAGTTTTCCATTTTATGTGATTTTTATCCCCTTAAAGTGTTAGGTTATTTTATACAGCTAATTCAGTTTTGCCTTTTTTTTTTCTTTTTGTATTCTTAGACTGGAAAAGTAAGATGAGCTTTTTTGTCTTTTTAATTACCAAACTACTTGCAATCTCTCTATTCCTTGTAAATATTTTCTGTTAAATAAAACTATTAGTTTAGTAGCCACTGATAAACACAGGTGGTGTGATGATTGCCTTTTATTTTATGGATTGACTATTAAAATGACTTATCAAATACGTATTTTTTCATTTTAACTCTAAAGTCTGGTAAAGATTTGTTGATGTAATGGAGTAATGATTAAGATGCCTGTGACTTAGCAAGCAATGAAAATAGAGTCAGGTTAGCTTTAGCATTTAGTATATCATCTGTATTTTATGATAATAAAACAATAGCAATAATCCCTGATGGTAGTTTAGTAGAACCGCTTTGTTACTATAATTTTAGTCTATAGGAAACATTTATATAATGACTAAAATATTATGTCCTTAATGATCTAAGATTAGAGATAACAAGGAACTCACTTAAAGAAATTCAGCTTAGTAAAGAACTGAAACAGACTTCAGAATCTGTTATGCTTTTTATGATCTTTTTAGAATTTCCTTAAATATGAAGTAATATGTCTAGAGAATAAAAATATATAGTAACATTTAATGTGGGTTTTTCTTTTGTTAAAACTTACGTGTATATAGGAGTAAAGAAGACACTAGCTTCATGTGATCTTTGTAAAATGCTGTGCTTATCCTAACAACACTTTGTGCAACTCTTTGTTGACTGGTCTGTTTCTTTAAAATTTTTGCACAAACTCTTGAGAGTGTTATTGTGTCTGTTTGTTGATGGCATTTCTTTTTTGTTTTAAAGACTTATATATTAATTATGTATACAGGGTTCTTCCAACATATATGCCTTCAGACCAGAAGAGGGCACCAGATCTCATTACTGATGGTTGTGAGTCACCATGTAAGTCGCTGGGAATTGAACTCAGGACCTCTGGAAGAGCATTCAATGCTCTTAACCTCTGAGCCATCTCTCCAGCCCGGCATTTCTAATATACATTAGAAGTGTAAGAGGTGTAAGAGTAGAGGAAATAGGGAAAAAGAAAACACATACACACACACTTTTCATATATATAATTTGGTCCTTTTGTTTAGATGATCTGGTTACATTTTTCATCAGTTTTTGGCAACTCCAATTATCTGTTGATTGTTCTAATACTCTGAAATGTTTCTTCCTGGGATTGTCATAGCCTGTCCACCTGGACAGAGAGTTATCTTTGTCTTTGTTTGCAGTTCAAGACTTTAAAAGAGTATTATTTCATGATTAAAGCATGAAGAAAAGAAAAAAAAAACACCTTGTTCTTCAAATATGTTTTAGTAGTATTAACAGTCTTAAGATTTTTTTTACCATGTGCAACAAACATGCTTTCTGGCTTAGTAAAAGATAGAAATATTCAAGATTGTCCACACACGTTTTTCCCTTTGCACTAGAAGAATCTTGAAAGAATTTATTGAATATTCATCAAGAGATGATAATAATACCAAAATTACTTTTCATGAACCCTGATTATTTTAAAATAATATTCTCACTTTAAGAACGCCTTTAGGCCACAAATCCCATTTTTCAAATAAACAAGTTTAAAGTTCAGAAGCTGTGTTAGTTTCCTATGGATGATGTAACAGAATACCACAAATACAGTTTGTTTGTTTTCTCGAGACAGGGTTTCTCTGTGTAACAGTTCTCGCTGTTCTGGAACTCACTCTGTAGACCAGGCTGTCCTCGAACTCACAGAAATCCACCTGCCTCTGCCTCCCAAGTACTGGGATTAAAGGTCTGTGCCACTATCACCTAGCCAAATAAAGCATCTTAAACAGCAGGAGCTTAATACCTCATAGCTCTAGAAATTCTAAGTCCAGCATAAGGTACTAGCTGGGTTGGTTTCTGTGGGCTGTGAGAAAAAAAAATCTGTATATCTCTTACCTTCTTTTGTGTTACTTCTTTTCAAATTTTCCGCTTTAAGGAGAACAACACTAATGGTTTTATCTTGTTTTGTTTGGTGCAGCGCTAAGTTCATTCATTTTAGGCAAACTATACCATTGTACTGTTCTCAACCTTCTTCATCCTAATATGATCATTTCCAAAGGCTCTATTTTTAAATTAGGTGATTTTTGTTGACACAAATATGATCTGTAGCAGATAGTAGTCTTACGTTCAGTTTTCTTCCCCACCCTTACTTGTGACGCCCATTTTAAATAGCTTTATTTAAGGTATTCCATTTCTACTTAAGATGTAGTGCTTATAAATTGTAATGTTATTTCAAATTCACTGTGCACATGTTCCATGATCAAATTTTGAGAGTATGCAAAAATTTACTGTAGCAGCTCTTACTTTAAAACTGCCACAGAACTTGTTAAATTTGGGTCCTTCATATGTTTCCCTGTGGGACAATGATACATCTCTACTTGGGCTGACTTAACCTTTTCTTTTATAGTGGGTCCTGAAGAAGCACTGCCACCAGGGAAGCCCACAGGCATTCTACCTGACATACCACCAGCCCTCTGATACAATTTGGTAATGATGGGCTAATGGTAGGGTTGCAGACTTTCTTCAGTCCCTTCTGCTGGTGTTCAGCTCCTTCTCTGCAGTCTTATTATGTCGCTGACTGATGATTTTATTACACTTGTCTAGAATCTTCAATTTTTCCTCATTGATATTGCCTTTAAGTTTCTCATCTTCATTTAGTTGTTGTGCTCATGTTGAATGCATAGGACTCCAGTGAATTCTTGGGTAATCCTGTTTTTCCTCTTCAGCATTGAAAGAACTTTCTTCTATATTCCTGGACCATGCACTTATCTTGCTTGCTCAGGGACCCTGGTCATCAGGGGTGGTGATCTTGTTCTCTTTTCATGTGCTCTTATCTACAGTAGAAACATTGAGGATGTCATTGCCATCAATGTCAAAAGTGATTTTAATCTGAGAAATAATACAGGCTACAGAAGGTACGCCTCTGAGTTTAAATTTTCCAAGCAAGTTGTTGTCCTTGGTCATGGCTCTTTTAACCTTCCATGTAACCTTTAACATACCCGAATGAGCACACCTGCTAGCTGTCAGGCAGGTGGTAAAGATCTGTGTCTGGTTGGCAGGAATGATAATATTGTGCTTGATGAGGACATTCATGACTACCAGCACTTTCAATACCAAGGGGAAGAGGAGTGACATCATCTGAGAGCAGCAAATCCTGAACATTCTCAGAACTGTCTCCAGGAGACGGCCTGGAGAAGTGTACTGTAAAACAACAGATTTTTCAGGATTAATGCTCATAGTCAATTCTTCTCTGAATCTTGGGAATTCTGGTAGAACCACCACCAGGACAATATCATGGACCTGTGACTTGTCTATTTTGGCATCTCAAAGGATCTTTTCCACAGAGCCTGGAGTGCCACAGTGTTCAGTTCTTCAAATTGAGCATGGGTAATGGAGGTGTAGACATCAATTCTCTCAGTCTCCTTACCGACTTAGGTGCTAAAGAAGGTATGGACCTGTTTGCAAGCAGGGCACAGACAGCGGACACTTTTCTTGTTGTTACTATGTCCTTGTGCTTGCATTTAAAATGACCTTTAAAATGGTTGGCCATCCAGTTGTCAGTCTTCTCTGCCCATGGGTGTTTCTAGCTGTAGATTAGACCTCAAAAGTGAGGATTGATACATCATATCAGAAGTATCACCCAAATAAAAAATCAGCACATTTCTTTCAACTCCAACCTTCCTGTCTCAGCCATATGTGTTAGCTGTAGTTGGCTCATTGATAATTCTAAGTACACTGAGGCCAGCAACAATTCCACATCCTTTGTTGCCTACTGGTGAAGGGCATTGAAATAAACTGGCATTGTGATCACAGCTTCCTAACAGTCTTCTGAAGATAGACTTTTTCAGTTTTCTTCACTTTTGTCAGAACCGTAGAGCATTGACCTCTGCGTCAATGCTTTTTGTCTCCCCTTTGTATTCGTCCTGGACATTGGACCTGCCTGCATCATTAACCACCATGCTTCATTTCAGAGTGAACAGCATCATCAAATCTACACCCAATCAGACGTTTGGTATAAAAAATTGTATTGGTGGAGTTCATTACAACCCAGTTCTTCACAGCATCCCCAATTAATCACTCTGTCGGTAAAAGCAGCATAGTTTCTTGTGGTTCAGTAACTCTTGTCAATGGCAATTCTACTTTTCCAAGCTTGAAGACATCCTCATGGGAGTAGGTGGTGCTGAGATCAATGCCAACTGCAGGTCCTTCACAAATATTTGCTTGCATGTAGGCCCAGCTATGCTGGCAACAAGACCACATCAACCCTGAAAGCTGCCCTCATGTTTAATTATTTAGTTTCATAAGTAGGACAGTTTAGAATAACACATTATGATGTCAATAAGTAGTATTTTTAAGTAATAGAATAATGTATCTAAAATATCACATTTATAAATAATTTTCTAGTATATCAGTAAGATTTTATATTAAATTAACTGAGTTTTTAAAATATAGTAAAATTTAGGGTTATAGTAGTTTTCAATAAGTCTTTTTTTTTAAGACAATAAATAAACTCTGCCAGAAACTGGAAATCTGAGACTCATACTTAGATCTGAGCTTTCAGTAATAAAATTCAGAGGGATCAGTATGGACTTCTGTTTCATAAGATACTGAAAAGTTCCTCTGAATATTGTGTAAATGATTATAAATACACTCTGACAGTAAGGTTATCTGTGTGTTTCATAACACTCTAGATTTCTACTGTTACCATGCCAATATACACACTTTCTATGATTAGGGTTTTTTGAGAGTTTGGAAAAGCAAATAGCATAAAAACACCAGTTTATGACAGTTTGCTGATCTGTTTATTTATGTCAGCAAGTGCTCATGAAGTCTTATTAATAATAGTTTTATTTCATTCGTTATTGTTGTTTTAGTTTATGGGTATGGATAGTTTTCATTCATGTATGTCTGTACATCATGTACATGCTTTGTGCCTGCAGAAGTCAGAGGACAGAGACAGTGTTGGGTCCCTCGAACTGGAGTTAATGGATGGTTGTGGTTTCTGGGAATTGAACCTGTGTCCTCTGGAAGAGTTGCCAGTACTCTTAACCACTGATCTATCTCTACAGCCTCTCATTCATTATCATTTTTATTTACTTTACCCAAATTATGCAGAATTTGGTGAGAAATCTTTTAAGTTGGCCTCTTTTTCACATTCGTTTTTCTTTTTCCCTTCCCAGTGTGGGGCATTGTTTATGTTAGGCAAGTACCATTAAACTGCACCTTCAGAGTTTAAAATCTAAAAACATTTCAACAAGTCAACAAGTTTCTTTGGAACCCTGGGTTCTCTTTAGATCAGTAGTTCTCAACCTGTGGGTGTTGTGATCACCACAGGTGTCACACATAATTTACATTTACATTACATTCATAACAGTAGCAAAATTATGGTTATGAAGTAGCAACAAAATAATTTTGTTGTTGTGAGTTACCATAACATGAGGAACTGTATTAAAGGGTCGCAGCATTAGGAAGGTTGAGAACCACTGCTTTAGATGGTAGTGACATAAAAAAACAAAATAAAAGAAAAAAAAAACAATGTCTGGATGTGACATGTCTTCATTTCTGTTCACGTGCGTAAAAAAAAAGCTATCACTTTCATATAAATTATTTTTTAAGATTTATTTTTATGCATATGAATGTTTTTGCCTGCTTTATGTATATGCACCATGTGTTTGTCTGGTGCCTATGAAGGCCAGAAAGGAGCATTGGATCCAGAAATTGTGGAGTCACGTGTGGTTGTGAGCAGGGATGTGTGTGCTGAGAACTGAACCTGGGTCTTATGCAAGATCAGCATTTGTTCTTAACCAGTAATCCTTATCTCCAGATTCTAATTCTATTCCAGTATTTTAGAATTCATTTTGTTTTATTCCTGTTTTCAGGATTTAAATTCTCTTTTCTAATAGTGATAAACTTAGCTCAGTTTATTTATTAGATTAATCTTCTTGTATACAACCCACTTCCTGATTACTATTCTCCTCTAGAGTAAATTCAGATTTATGGCAAATGTTAAACTGTCCAGATTTATTCTACCTTTGGTTCATTTGATTTCTCTATTATTATTTATTTTTAATTTTAAAAAATGTTAGTTTCATGTTGGTGGAAGCTCTTTATTATTGATGGTTTTTCTAGAACATGATCAGTTGGGCATAAATGATTTAGACAGTAAGAACACAACATAACCTTAATCACTCACACAGACAAAGGTTACATTGCTTTTAATTTCTTTTCTGATGACTTAGACTAGCCTAAAGCTTTGCTCTTAAGGATAAAGTTACTTTAAGTCATGCTAGACATAATTTTTTTGGATCATGAAAATTTTTCTCTCCTTGGAATAAAAGGGAATACATATTAGGCATCATATTAGTTTCTTTTCCATTTCTGTGATTGCAGTACCCTGACTAAAGCAACTTAATTGACTTACAGTTCTAGGGATGGAATTAGGGAGACAATTCATCCTTGGCAAGGCAAGCATGATGGTGGGAGCTTGAGGCTACCCAGCAGTCAGGAAGCAGAGTAAGGACAAGATGTAGGGCTTGACTATAAACTCTCAAAGCCTCCCCCAGACCTTACCCTGTGACACATGTCTAACAAAACTCCACCCTCCAAATGTTTCATAGCCTTTCCAAATAGTGCCCCCATCTGGGGACAAAGTGTTCAAACATAATCTTACAGGGTACTTTTTACATTTGAATCCCAACAGTGCCACAGCTCCTAATTCTTTCCAAACAATTCTACTACTAACTGGGGATCAAGCATTCAAACATATAAACCCATTATCTTTCAAACCACCACATACATAATTTTTGAAATGTATAATTTGAATATTGCCTTATTTAGCTCTGTTTTGCTACCATATAATATTATTCCCTGTTCTTTCCATTAACCCTGTTCCTCCATCTCATATCTCCAGTCCAGCTCATCTAAAAAAAAAAAAAAAAGAGTTGGAGTTGTTAATTATTGAGATATTTATTGACCTCTAAAGTTATCTGTAGGCCACTAATCAAGTCCTAATCAAGGTATTGAGAGGAGCTTTTATAGATTTGATTCCTACTCATCTTACAGATTTTTTTTTTTTGGTTTAATTTGAAGTAAACCTAGAAGTTCTTAGTTGATATATCAGAGGACCAAATAGTGTGTACATTTGACTCTGTGATAGAAGTTATCTTACCTTTTCTTTTGGTCCTCATGGTTGGGGAGTATGTTGCTTCTCATTCTTTGCCCCTGTCTATTTGTAGAAACCTGAGCATTCTTTCAGTATTTAAACCTCTTTTAGAGGTGCAAGAATGTTTATTTCAATAACGACCATAAGGGCTACTTTTTATTGCCCTTTCCACTGAAGTGCAGTCACCTGCCTAGGTGAGATTTGTAGTAGAAGGAATAGGATCAAACCTTCGTTCTCTACAGTGGCATCTGGGGACTGTCTTGGCCTAAGGCAAATGCTACTCACACCGCCTCAGTACAGTAAACAGTTATTGCTTGTCTATTGTTCCTGGTCTTTCTTGCCTGCTTGAATAGAGAAAACCAAATTATCAAAGAATAGATACCTTAAAGACATTCTTGTGTAGGGTATTTATTTTGGGAAAGCCAATTGCAGAGGCATTCTGTAAGGGAAAACAAAATTTTTGTAAATACAGAAGAGGGGGGAGTGAAACGTTTTATCATTATCAAGTGTATTCTAGTCAAAAAAGTACTTCACTTAAGTACATCCTGTAAGATGATGGAAGTAGGCTTAGGTCCATGTCATCATTGCTTCTCATCTTTTCCTACCAAGCAGAACTTGTCCAATCCAGCACATTGTAACTTAAATATTCATTTGGAATTTGCATTCTATACCTTATTTGTGCTTATTTTAGTGCAAAGCGGTATGAATTATTACTCTGTAAATTTGGTACTTTTAAAGATTGTTGTTTTGTTGTTTATCAGACGACTTGTATGTCCTTCTAGCATATATGGTCTCTTATTCCTGTTTTTGCTCCAAGTTAGAATTTCTAAGACTTTCTGCTATTGATCCCTTATGCCTAAATTTTCAGGCAAACATGGGTATATAAATGTATAAAATATGTTTACAAATCAAAATTAACTTCCAATAAATAAATAAATCATAACAGTTTTAAATATTTTCTTGGTGTATGCATATTTTGCCATGTTAATTAAAGATTAATATAAATTTGCACACTAATAAGATGTACCTTCTTATTTTATGTAGAATTCTTGGCTGAATATTTGATACTGCAAAGTATAGTACTTTTTCAACATTTTTCAGGGTTTACCAATATTTTTATTTTAAAAATCAACAGTGTTGAGAATGCCACTTTACATAAGTACATTGTGTAAAATGGCAGAAGTAGGTTAAGGTCCATGTTAGATATTGTTTGAAATAATGTCCTAATACCAAGCCAAAGTTCATTTAATAATTTTTCATGAAACTCAGATTATCCATCCATAGACATTCTTAAAATCAAATATTCTTAATACAGTCCATAGATACAGTGTTCTTTTTTAAAGATTTTTTGTGTGTTTGCATAAATTTATATATACCATGTGTGTGCAGATGCCTAAGACGTCCAGAAGAAGGCATTTGACTCTCTGTAACTGGAATTACAGATAATTACGAGCCACCTGGTGTAGGTTCTGAACCTATTACTGGCTCCTTTGCTAGAGCAGCTTGCACCATTAACTGTTGTGCCATCTCTCCAGCCCCAAAGATTCTGTAACTTGATATTTATGTACTTTTAATGGTAGGAAAATACTAAGTCCTATATGTTTCTATAAGAGCAAAAAACTTCGTAAGTACAGTTATCATACTATACTTTATAATACATTAATTTTGAATCTGAGCAGAGTTGCCTCCAGCTGCATTGGTTGACACTGGGTAGTGTGTTAGCATGTGCAGTACATAATATTCATATTCATATTGTATGTTCAGAACCAAGGCTGTAGTGAAGTTGTGTAGTACAACATTGAACAAATACTGACAGTAATACCCTGTTTATAACACATTTTATGTATATTTATTACACACATCTTTTTCATAACATATTTTAAAAATCAGACATCTACCAGTCTTGAAGATAAGTGACAATGAGAGGGAACCCTTAAGAACTCAAGTGTTATCTAGTGTATTATTTGTATACATTTTTAATTTTAAACAAAGTGTCTTTGCTACCAATTACTGGTCTCTTTCCTCAGTACTGAAACGAACTATGTTAGTCTTCTACTTTAGTCTCTTTTTTCTCCTCTCCCTTCCTTCCTCTCTCTCCTCCTATTCTTCAGTTCCCTGAATGTGTAATTCATCCTTAATGCGTAGGTCTTAAGAAGAACTTGGATCTTGATGTCAGCAAAATCTGGTTTGAAATCCTGGCTCCAAATTATTAATGTGCCATTGAGTAAAAAGTTCTTTAGTTTTCTGTGCCTTGGTTTATTTACTCCTAAGAATTTAACAATTCAGTGTTTTTATGAATCTCCTAGATTCTTTATAATGATTGATATCTGAAAGGCTATGACTTAATTACAAACTTTAATAAACCTGTTTAGTAAGAATACATGTACAGAAAGTCACACACAGAGAGATCTGTTAAATGGTATTGCTCAAAAATACTGATTCTGAAATTACCTATTTGGGAATGATGTCTATTCTAAGTAAAAACTGTCTTCTCCTTGAGTTTGATTTTGATAGGAGCATGTTTCATGTCAACAGTCAGCTAATGTGCTCTGTTAATTTGGTAGAATAAAAAGATTCATATATAATGAATATTTGCTTTCAGAGATGCTTATGTACACTCTCCTGCTTTTGCATTTATGCTGTTTTTGTGTTTTACGTAGAACTTTTTCCTGACGGTGTGTGTTAATAACTGAAAAAATTCCCTATCAGTAGACTAGCACCATCATGACAAGCCTGCTTCTACCTTGCTAATTGTTTCCTTGGGATTATATGGATTGTGTAGAAAGCTTTTTGCAAATCCTCTTATTACTGAAGTCATTGTTGCCAGCAGGAATAAGATTAAAGGTGCTTAAGTCTGTAGAGTTGTTTCTAATTTGTTCATGTCATTTCAGTGGCATTTTAACAGAACTCTGTCTCCTGTCCCACCCTTCTCCCCTGGTACTATCTCAAGTTAGGTCCAAGATGCCAGACCATTGGAAAAAAAATCTCATTTTATCCTCCTAATTATTATGCTGGCACTCTGGAGATAATTTTTCCCTTCATGCACTGCCAATTAATATGCAAATAAGCTGATAAATATTTATGTATTCATTTAAATTATGCAGGGAGTGCTTTCACTGTATTCTGTAAATGAATTGTTCCTGGACTTCAAAGTGCTAGCTGCTGTGCTAACGAGGAGAGATTTGCATAAGGCCCTAATCACACGCATACTGATTAAGCTTCATTATGGAAACTGCCAGCTGCAATCTTTGTTTCTATTTTATTACAAAAAGGGGAACTTTTCATGCTTCAGTTGCCTTGACAATGTCAGTCCTAGCTGGTAGAAGAGACTAAAACTCCTCTGAGCAACTGAAGTTTCCTTATTCAGTTGAAGATTGCTATGGTGTAACTGAAATTGTATTTTGCTTCTCTTGTTAATTCACTTTCCACTCCTCCCACCCTTGTTCTCATAAAGAACATAGTACAGATTTGTTAGAAATAGTAGTACCTTCTTCCCCACCCCAAACGGTACCTGTTCTTTCTTGCTTTGGACTGTCTGCACCTCCTGAAGATTTCACAGCAATGCTGGACTGCAGTGACTGTGTTCTAGGTGGGTACCAGCACAGTTCTTTTCTTACAGCTTTAATATGGAAATAGCATGTGTGGGATTGACTATGCATAAACGCTCAATCACATATGCAACCATCATTGGGGAGGGGAGAGCTTGAACAGAGAAGGAGGAAAGCATTTGCAAGGCAAGAGCATGCTTGAGTTTGCTGTAGGTCCCTCCCTTGGACTAGGTCTTCTGGTTCAGTAGGTATTTTCAGCAAATAATGTATTTGAATTTGACTTGCATGGAGGACAATTTTGCTTTTTGGAAATTTTTATAGAAAGTAGTATGTGTAGTTGAAAGCACATTTTAAATCAGAAACAAAATAGATACTATATCCAAATAATATATACGTACTAATAAAATGTTTTGCCTATCTAATAAGACTGCCTGATACAAAACCAAAAATACTAAATGAAAAATTAAAATTAAAGTAGTGTCATAATGCAGAAGGAAATTATAGTGGTTACTGCACTGTTGATCAGTTTCCAAATTTTAGAAGTTATAGGCCATTTTCAAATTTTGCCTTTGATTAATCATTTTGATTTCTTCAAATCAGCTGATTTTTAGGAATCTGCCATTTTAAATATGTGGAAAGCCTGTTATAGAGTGTTCTCTACAGAACAGGAAGTCTTTTGGAAAGGGAGATGTTCTGCTTCAATAAATGTAACATTTTTGTAGATAAAGTGGATTGAAGTACTTTGTACATGATGCCTCTCGGTGGCTGTATTTTGTGAGGAGTTTTTTAATATTTACATGAAGGATGATTGCACCTATTTAGGAAAGTCGTCTGACATAAACTCCAAGAATTGTATCTCTTAAGCTTAAACATTTGCAAAAGATTTTATTTACTGTGTCATTTTCCATTCTTGAAATTAAAGCAGTTAATGATAAAATAAATTGATATTTTCCAGAAATATCTGAATTCTTATACAGAATAAATGACTAAACTCAAGTTAATAGTACTACTTGTCCATCAGAGATAGTGAAAATGCACATGGCATACAACACAAGACGTTGATGTTAGTTAGGAAGTCAATCCAGTAGTAATTTATAGGCATGAAGTTAGACTAATTATATGATCAGCTAAGTAACATAGGCTTGGGCTTTTTCTATTAAAAAAAAAAACCTGTAAATAGCAATGAGTAATTTACTTGTATTTTTTTTTACATTTACCAAATTTGAAATTCAAGAAGTGAAAGAAAAACATCTTTTTGAACTATTTTTACCATTTATTTTTAAATGCCAGAAACTGTATCTGCTACTTAGAGTTGACACTTAGTGTCACTGAAACAGCCTTTTCATCATTGTATGGCTAATTAGAATTTTATTTATTATGTTTTGTGTTTGAAGTAATTTTGTTAAATGCTATTGAAGGTCTTGACAGTAAATGAAAGGTCCTAAGAAAAATTTTAACATACCTGTGACATAATTTTCAAATTTATATATAGGTGTAGAAATTAGGCTATGAAATATGTACGGTCAGGCTCATGATTTGTTAAGAATTAGGCTTCTTGGTTACTGTGGTATCTGAGCATGAGAAAATTATTACATCTTTCTATGCATGTTTACAGATTCATTATTTTTTCTGCTTTGTTTTAAAATATAAAAGAAACATTGAACATGTATATAAAGGTATATTTGAGGTTTGTGATATTTGTTGACTTTTGTAAGATTTTGGTTAAGTCAAACAGAAAGCTAATTTTTACTAAGTTGTACACCTGGCCCTTTCAAATAAGTGTACTTTCAGGTTGTATTTAAATTTTTCTGGGTAGTAGGGGAGGAAGTTGTAGAACAACCTCATTTATGACCACAAACATACAAAGTTTAACCCTTTGAACAAGCCAAGCCAGGGATAGCATAGAACTGCCTCAACCATAAGCCATGTATCAGTTACAAAAATTTACTGTATTAGAGAAGTTTTTACCCAGTGTCTAAAAAACTTATCACCCATTTTCTAGGTTATGAAACATGAAAGAAAGGTTTCTGATATTTTTACTCATTTCTTATACTTGTAGGTAATGCAGCTGTTGACAGCATGGTTGGGATTTAGAATGATTGTTTTGACTACCTAATTAAACATTTCCTACAGATGTTTTTAAAAAGTCAGTATAATACAGTTTGATTTGTTCTCTAATAATAACTTGGTTACTGGTTCTTAATGAGGAAGAAAAGGTAGAACTTACTTGATAATAGGCTTATTTCATGGCAAATACTCTAAATCTGTGGTAAATATAGAACAGAATGTCTATTTTGTCTGTTCTGTTCACCCTTTGGGAAAAGAAGCAGAGCATAGGTGTTCTTGTCTCCTTTCCTGTATGTTTTCTGAGCTTGCTAATAGTGGTTGACAACGTTTCAGTATGGAAACTAGAATTTAATACACTCAAAAGTAGCAGCCCTAAACCAGCAGATTAGTGTGTAACTGGGTGTGATTCTTTTAGAACTGTAGAGATTTCTGCTGCAATTTGTTAGCTTGTTTTTAATGAGGCTTGTATTTGGCATACCCCTGTGTTGACTCGTTTGGTTAAGGAAGTCAGATGGATGTTTCAAATCTGACTGTTATTATTAAGTGTGAATTTTTTTTTTTTTAGTTATCATGAATTAATACCTTTGCTTTTAGAAGAAAATCATTTGGGAATAATAGTTCTTATTTTTTGAGGTGTTTCCTGCTTCCCAATTTATTTTAATATATTTTATTGTCTGTTAGAAAATATTTTAGCATGTCTGACTGTAATATCTTTTTCAACTTAGATTTTTTTTTCTTTAAAGAATCTTAAAATTTGTTAGATAATTTATTTATGAGTTTCTCTATGATTCAGGAGCTCCTGAATATCTCTGAGGTAGCCTTTTTATTCATTTTGTAGTGTTGTAGCCTGCCATATTCTATGCATGGGCATCTTGAAATTAACTACTGTCATATTAGTTAACCCTTGTTTTTGCTGTAACTTTGGCTCCTTAGCTTCATTTTCACCACTAGTTTTTTAAACAACGTTTCTGCCTTTGGTTTATTGTAGATTCAAGAATGAACAATCCGTCAGAAACCAATAAATCATCTATGGAGAGTGGAGATGGCAGCACTGGTAAGAAAACATTCCCTTTTATCTATCTTTTACATTAACTCTTAGAGAGCTAAAACAAGAGATTGTACACTTATCTGGACACATATTTGACAAATATAGAGAAATTTGTGTACTTGCTTATGAAGTGTGACTTAGTACTTTGGGGACTGAAATTATTTTTAACATTATCTAACTCCTCTGAGGAGGGCTTCACTTATCTGATTCCATCCATCAGAAACTACAGAGTACTTATCGAAATGGTCCTTTGGGACAGATATACCTAGGTCTGGATTATGGATTTGCCACTAACTGTGTAACTTCAGGCAACTTCCTCAGTCTTTTTGAGACTTAATTTATCCAGTAGGGATATTCATGGGTTATCATGAGTATTGAGTTAGAATATGCATTAAGTGTTAAAGCATCATATTCTGTTATGTTTCTTGGTTATAAGTATAATCAGAATAGGAGATGCTATCCATCCTGCCTTTGGTATATATTATGCAAAAGATATAACGGTGTCAGTGAGGAGTTACAGACACTCCTAATTCGTCCTTTCATTTTAATAAAATTTATTCTTGAAACAAACCTTTTAACAAGAGAAAACTGAGTATCATATAAACGAAAAAACTGAAAGTTCTCTGAAAGGTAAATCTATTTTTAAAAATAAGTGCAATTTGTCTCCTCAGCCCATCCTTGTAAGTCTGTCAGTTCATAGGACATTTGACAATATAACTCTGTCATCTGACAGATATCTTACAAGGATTTCCCCAATTTCTAGTAGAGGCAAAATGTAAAAGTATTAAAACATTAAGGGAATTGTAGGGAAGGAATTGTATAAAGTCATTGTAAAGTAAACTAGGTGTTTCACTTAAGAGAAAGGATTTCCTCTGACTGTTATTTCAAAATGTGCCTAACTGTGGGAGGTGGTGAGAGTGACTGCCACTCTTGAAATTCGACTGCTCCTGATCATAGGTAGAACCTTTTTTTAGGTTTTTCAAGGCAGGGTGTCTCTGTGTAGCTTTGGAACCTGTCGTGGAACTTGGTCTGTAGACCAGGCTGACCTCAAACTCCCAGAGGTCAGCCTGCTTCTGCCCCCTGACTGCTGGGATTAAAGGTGTACACCACCACTGCCCGGCTTAGAACCTTTCTATTTACAGTAAAAGACTGGGTTGACCCCCCCAAAAAAACTTTTGTGTGTGCACCTGTATGATTGCAAATTGTCCTGTACTTGGAGTGACTTGTTAACCTCTTCACCTCTGAAAAATAAGTACTTATTTATGGGAGACTGAGCTGGGGCTTTCATGTTCATCTTTGTCATATTTAATATGCTCCAGCTTCTCTTATTGAGGCTAGCCAAAGAGACTACCTGAGAGGCAGAAGAACCGCGTTGCTTTCTGCCCAAGTTACCAACTAACCTCCTTGTTTCTGTTCCCTATTTGGGGCCCTTCTTCCTTTATCTTGTAGCACTGATTTATGCTGACATAAGTACCATTGCCAAAGGAGTGGAACTTGTTTGCAGAGAATAATTAGGTAGTCAAACCTATGAAAAAGCCAGAGAAATATGGATAAAACTCCCACACCTAAAGAATAGCTTCCAAATTTCTCTAAGGGAAGAGAAATGAACTCAGAATAATTGATTACAGAATGTTGAAAATATCCACAATATCAGACCCCCTGGGAATTTCTATGTTTGCTTTTAATACCATAGTTTCTATAATATCATTTATTGAGTGCTTATAGTATTTAATTACAACCTTAGTTGTGCTTCTTAAAATCTTTAGTGCTATGTGTATTACCTGATTACAATTAAATTCTTAATGACCAGTTAGATAATATTTCAAGGAATAGGGAATGGAAGTATAAAACCAGAAAGGAAATAAAGTCAGGCTTAGAAATTGGACCCTATAAAAGGTTTTTCTCATCAACTGTAAATGTAAAATTGAAAATTTAAGTAATGGCATTGTTTGTGTTCAAACTTCTAGAACTATATAAGATATAAGAAATTCTGGCTGGAACACTTGTTGAACAATTTGTGACTTTCTTGCCTTGTGACAATATGAAATATAGCAGCAGACTTATTTTCATGGAGCTGAGAGTAATCACATAGTTAATTTTCCCTGTTGTGGTGGGGGGTTTTTGTTTTGTTTTTTGTTGTCTGTGTAACTCTGGCTGGCCTCTGCCTCAAGAGTGCTGGGATCAAAGGAGTGTGTCACAGTCCAAGAAAGATACTTTTTAAGGCCAGTAACATACTTTCCTAGAACTCCTTGCTTTTCCATCACTTGTAGTGGTGGTTAATATTCTCTTTTCTTTAAAAAAAAATTGCATTTCTATAAGATCTCTGTTAATACAGTAACATCTATCTAGATCAAATATGAGCTGGTTCCCAGCCTGGGAAACATAGCAGCTCACGTGCTGTTTATCTACCGCATGTGCACTACCTTCATAGGCACAAATCACTTCCATTGTTTGGACCTTTTCGTTCACTTCAGAATAACATCCTTCATCAGTTTCTCAACATTAAGTAAAATCTGCTGCTATGTCCTTAGCACTCCCTCTTGTTGTTAATTTATTGCTTTAGAAATATAGACATATATTTGAGTTCTACTTTATTTATTAGAGTATCATGTTTGGTACATGAGAAATAAAATTAGTTTTTTTGAAGTAGGGCTATGCCTATAAACCCAACAGTTGGAAAACTGAGGCAAAAGCATTGCCATGAGTTTGAGGCCAGTCTAGGCTACTTAACAAGACCTTGCCTTGAATAAAGAAAAAGGGAATGGTGGGTGTAGCATTTGTGGCAAACTGATAAGGAAAGAAAATAATAGCTTATTTAGATGATTTTAAGCCTATATATTAATTTTCATTTGTAAATACAGTGAATGTACAAATTGTTTTCTCTTTCATTTGTTTAGTAATTATGATTTTTTGTAGTTTGTGTGGGAGTTCAAATTTTAAAGAAAATAACCTTGAATATTATATAAAATTGAAGTCTAACACTTTATAGATTCAGAAAACTTGTATTGATCACTATTTCCTGAAATGTTCACAGCTATAATAATTTTGAATTATAAGGGTTTAAGGGTAATGAGAGGTATAAAATTCAGACACATCTGACAATACATTTTACACAAATAAGTTTTACATGTTCTCAAAAACTCTGTGGTTTGTATTTGTTCAGGTTTGCGTGCTTTATATGTTAAATATTATAGTTGATATTATTGGAGACTCATTATTATGAGACTCTCAGTCTTCAGATGCTTAGCAATCCACCAAGTGTCAAAGCAGACAGAAAACTGATTCTGGACAGATTATGGTGAGTTATCCAAGAGCAAGTATAGAGAAACAACATGATATTGTTAAATGATATTTCTTTTTTGCCTTTTTTGTTTGTTTGTTTTGTTTTTTAATTTTTTAAAGCCAGGTGCTATAGTGCATGCCTTTAGTCCCAGCCCTTAGGAGGCAGAGGCAGACAGACTTACATAGTGAGTTCCAGAACAGCCAGAGCTACATAGAGAGACTCTGTCTCAAAAATAATTTTATCTATTCATTCATTTTTTTAACTTTATAAAATTGTAAAACATAAGTTGCAAAGAAATAGACACCACACACTGAAGTTAACCTGACTCAAAAGATTATATAACTCAATGAACTTCTATACAGTACATTATCCATTCTTGACAGAAGCTGTGAAATTCAACATGGATTTTATACTTCAATATCGAATATATTTTTGTGCAGTATCCACTACTACAAAAGAAATTCATGTCAGTTGGAACTAGAAAAGCAATTAGCTTTGTATCTCTTTTCATAATTTGTATCCATTACCTTCATTCAGTCCTTCCATACCGATTCTTTTCCTTTCTATGTTATACTGTGCCCATATGTACTTTTATTTACATATAACTGGCTAGATTCCACATATAAGGGAGATGATGGTCTTTTTCTTTCTGAGATTGTGTGACCTTATTTAATATTAGACAAAGTCCTATGAATTTTCCTACTATGATTTTGTGATCATATTTTTCTTCAGATTTCTTTTTGAGATTGTGTGAACTCACTTCATAATAATTCAAAGTTCACCCATTTTCCTGAAAATTTTTGATTACATTTTTCCTTAGAACAGAATGCTATTTCATTTTCTATAACAGGTTTTCATTAGCCATTCATCTGTTGATAGACAACTAGGCTAATTCCAATTCCTTGCTCTAGTGAATAAATCATCAATAAACATGTGTGAAGTTCTGGGTATGTGCCCAGGAGTGAAATAGCAGGATAATTTTTTCTTTTATTTGAGAAATTTCCAAGCCTATATCCACAATGGCTGTACTATTTTGCATCTCCTCTACCAATAACCCTTTCTCACCTCATCCTCTCCAACATTTGTCAAATTTATTAATGATAGCCATTCTCACTGGTATGAGATGGTATCTCAAAGTAGTTTCAATTTTCATTCCCTGATGGCTTGAGATATTAGACAGTTTAAAATAGTTATTGACCATTTGTGTTTCTTTCTTTAAGAAGGGTCTATTCAGTTTATTTGCTCATTTGTTGATTGGCTTTTGTAGTTCCTTGGTATTTCACTTCTATGCTTTGTAAATTCTGGAGATTAGCCCTTTATCTGTAATTGGTAATGATTTTCAGCCAATCTATAGTTTGTGTTTGCTCTGTTGGTTAAGTATTTCTTTGACAATTTTTAAATATACTTACAGGCCAGGTAAAAAAGAACCACCATTGAGGAAGAAAGTATACAAATTAAAACAAGTGGTTTGGAGACCAGAGTTCGGATCCCAAGAAACCCACATAAATGTTGGCTGGGTAGAGTGGTCTGCATTTAATTCTAACCTTGGAAGGTAGAAGTGGGGGTTCCTCAAAGCAAGCTGGCTAGTAAGACAAGCCGTATCTTTTAGCACTGTGCTTGATTCAAAGACTTTTACTCAGTGAATATGGTGGAAGAGTGATAAAGTATGATTCCCAGCATCAACCTCACATACACATGCATCCGTGCACATACAAAAACATGCATACATACCACACACGTGGAAAAATAAATAACAAGAAAAAAGAAATGAGAAAGAGTAAGAACAGAAGTATATAGAACAAAAGGTTAACTTTGCAAATGAAGTTGGGAAGAAGAAAGGAAAACTGTTTTTTGGCTCCAGTACTCTAGGCACCTACTACACCTAGAGAGATCACTAAAGTGGAATAAAAATGTTGATATCAAATTCATCTTAGAGAAAAATACATTTAAAACATAAGCAGTCAACATTGAGAATATTTATTAAGGAGTGTATGATTCATGAAAATTCAGTGTAAGAAAGTTTTGTTTCTAGTTAGAAGGAAAGGTTATGGAAGACATGAGAGGAGGTAGAGTTTTTACTACCCATTGAAGAATTGGTTGCATTTAAATGTAATAGTGATTGACAATTTACCTTCAGCGTGAAGAAACAGTAAAATCTAAGAGAGGTGAAAGAAAGTTTTCGAAGGACCTCTGATTCTTTTTTTTTTAAGTATGTTTTATGATTTCCAGTTCCTTTTCCACTTAGTCATTCTCGGAATTCCATTTGTATAGACTTTAATTCAGTTATCATTACCATTAGTTTACTAGAATATTTAAAGCAATTGACTGTGTTCATTCTTAAGTTCATAGCCAGTTAACTATCTTTTTCCTTGGAATTGATCCAGAACTCCTTTATTCTACCACTTGCAAGCACGTGAGTATGCAGGTAGGATTCCCATACATGTGCAGGATGTTAAGTGTCTTCTGTCGCTGTCTTTTCCCCCCTTTTTGCAATGAGAAGGGTGTCTCACTGAACTGGAAGCTTGTTTTGGGTAGGTTGACTGACCAGCTCTCCTGCTCTAATGAAGCATGATTAGTAAAAGTTCAGGAGAGAAATTGGGGCTCAACCTAAAGGTCAAAAAAGCAAAGGAGCCAGCCCCTGGCTCTTACCTCCACCTCAGTTCGAAAATGGTGATCCTGCCTCCAGGAATCTCAGAGTGAGACTGAGAACTGTCTCCTCCCGTTTTATAATCCTCTCTAGTTCTGGAATTAAAGGTGTGCATCACTACCTCCTGATTTCTATGACAAACTAGTGTGACTTCTGGGACTAAAGGTGTGCGTTATTGCTGCCTGGTCTGTAAGGCTGCTGGCCAGTGTGGCCATTTGACTTTCTGATCCTTAGGCAAGTTTTATTTATTAAAATATAAATGAAATGCCACTACACTCTACCTGTGTCTACTCTCAGTGATGGATTTTCAAGCACACACATGGCTTTTTACATGATGACTGGGAATTCAAACTCAGGTTCTCACACTTGTAGAACAAGTGCTCTTACTGAGTCGTCTCCCCAGCCCTGAATCCTATCCCTTTTCACTAATTATTTTCACACAAATGGCCTCTTCTGTGACAATATGTAAACCTTTTTTATAGTAAATAAAAAAGCCAAATTGGTTTAGTTGTATATGCCAGTGTACATTTATGAACTATCATCCAAAAAGTTTTGTTGTAAGAAATTCCTGATAACCAAGGATTTCTTCATTTTGTACTAATTATTAGTGATGTGCCTCATGGCTGTGTGACCCTATCCCTGGGGAGCTAAGAGAAAAGACCTTCTTACCCCAGATAGGGAAGTAGCAACAAGCAAAGTAAAGATAATACCAAATCCCACTTGGTAAACCAGTAAGTTTAAAATTAATCATAGAGTATGGGTGAGGGGTTACTTACTGGAACAACAATGACTCAAAAACAGCTGTATTGCTAAAACTCACCCCAACACAACACAAGTGAGACTTGTGAACGCAGAAAGCCTAGAGTTCACTTATAGCAATGTGCAGGCAGCTGGACAGTTTGGAGAGTGTTTCTTCTAGGCAGCATAGCTTGTCTGAGAGTGTCTCTTGGCAATTTTTACTGCTTATATAAACTTGTAGAGGGAAGAGCCAAGTGCATCTGGGTCAGTTTCGGGGACTTCTTGAATCTTCTAGGTTCTAACATGCTTCCCTTCAGGATGGAATGTGTCAACTCAAAGGAAATTGCTGTACAAGGCTGTTATTAAGATATTGTATTCATAAAGGATGACCAGACAGCATTCTCTCTAACACAAAGAAAAGAATCCCGAAAGACCGGGACATTAGTGATATAGTTGTTGTTATTTAATAATTTAAGAACGTGATCTCTAATAATTTAAGAACGTGATCTCTTCAGCCCGCATCTTAGAACCATTTCTAGATGAATTTCTCAACAAACCAAAACAGTGTCATTACAGATTTCAGATTCTGCACTATCTTCCCTTTGAACTTAGATTTTTTTGTAGGGACTATTTCTAATACTCTTTTCTCCTTTTATCATGATTAACATTAGCATAGTATTTATTGCATATTTTACTGTGTGAACGACATTCTTCATTGGCAAGGGTGCTTTTACAAGCCCAAAAGTAGACATTCTAACACTAGTGTTTATCGGAGTGCTTTCATAGTAAAATTATAAATAATAGGAAATTTTGTGGCAACAGTTCTCAACCTGTGGGTTATGACCCCTTTAGCAAACCTCTGTCTCCAAAAATATTTGCATTATCATCTATAACAGTAGCGAAATTACAATTCTGAAGCAGCAATGAAAATAATTTTATAATTGGAAGATCACCACAACATGAGGAACTGTATTAAAGGTCACAACATTAGGAAGGTTGAGAACCACACTATTCTGTGGGTTACTGAAAGTGGCTCAAGAGTTCCTAGAGAGCCTTGGGGCCAGAGTTAAACATAGTTTATGCTGTTCTTTTTCCTAAAACCAGACATCAAATACCTGTAAGAGAAAGATAGTCCTTCTTCTGGTGCTTAATTGATATCTCTCAAAACATAATATTTCTAAGAGATTCTGGCCACTACATATTGAGAAATTTGCCTTGATTCTATCCGTATACACTCGTAGAAAGAAGCAAAGGAGCCATAATTACTGAACTTTGAAGAATGGTAGCACTGGTGTGAAGGCATTTATCTTTTATACCAGCACTTGGGAGGCAGAAGCAAGAAGATCTTTGAATTTGAAGCCAGGCTGGTCTACACAGTGAGTTTCAAGACAGCCAGAGCTAAAGAGAGATCTTGTCTCCAAATAAACAAGATTTATTTGTTTATGGTTGGTTGTCTGGTTGGCACTGAATTATTATTGTACTTTTATAGTAAATGAATGAGAAAGCAACTCATCCTTTTGAGAAGAGATAAACAAGTAACAAACTTAGAATTTTAACAGTATCCATTTTAGTCATTGCTGATTAAAATATGGAACATTAATGAGAAGATTTATAGGCACAAATTATCAGAAATTGTCTGCTACTTTCTCCTCCCTTAAAGGGCAGCTTAGTTTCATGTCATTTTTCACAATTTTTTCCCCAATAAGAATCAAAGAACTTTTTTTTTCCCCATAAAAAAGAAATTTCCCACCATGTTATTAATCTTTACATCTTGCTTGGAGCAAAAAAAATCTAAACTTCACTGTTCTTTCAATTAAATTCATTGTAGAGCATCTTGGCCTAGAGCATTGGCGGTGGAAATTGGGAGTCAAATTTAATGAGCCATCACTGGTAGGGGTGAGAAGATTGTGAAGGAGTAAAATAAGAAAGGAGAGACTACAATCTAAAAGGAATACTTGTGTCGGTATTGGGTGTCGGTGTGGGGCTGGGGGTGTGATGCAGTTGTTAGAGTAGGGACTGCCCAAGAGGAGAGAAGTAGAAGATACAGGGATATATTTCAGATCTGAAAATGTTACATTCAGGATGTCTTGTAGTATTTGAATGGGAAGGTACAAGCAGTTAAAGAGACATTCAGGCCAGGCGGTGGTGGCACACGCCTTTAATCCCATCACTCGGGAGGCAGAGGCGGGCTGATCTCTATGAGTTTGAGGCCAGCCCTGGTCTACAAGAGCTAGTTTGAGAACAGGCTCCAAAAGCTACAGAGAAACCCTGTCTCAAAAAAACCAAAAGAGAGACAGAGACAGACAGACATTCAGGATATCTTGTAGCATTTGAAGGGGAAGGTACCAGCAGTTAAAGAGAGCAGTAAATTCCTGAGGAAAGAATCCTGTGCATGAAGGTCCTAATCAAGGAGTTCTTCAAGTAAGAGAGTGAATTAAACTGAAAGAAGGATAATTACAGAACCCTTCTCCACCATTGAGAGTGTTAGTAGATGACTAGGAACCCCATACCACTTCTGGGTATCCAGTAGCTACAACTGATATTTAAATTGCATGCAATTAAGAATTCAGTTCTTGGTTGGTTGTCTGGTTGGTTGAATTATTTGTTCTTTTCTTTCTCCCCTACTAGTAGAGGTTTTCTGGTTTACTATGAATCTTTCTTTCTTCTCTGTGTATAATATTCCTTTAAGTATTTTCTACAATACTGGTTTGACATAACTGCTTTAGTTCGTCCTTATTTTGACAGATGCCCTTATATTTCTGCCTATCTGAAAGAATAGCTTTGCTGTATATAGTAGTCTTAGCTAGCAGTTAATTGACTTTCAGGTGTTGAAATATGCCTTTCCATCCTTCCTAGACTTTTAGGTTGCTGACAAGATAGCAGATATTATTCTGAGATCTTTGCCTTTGTAAGTAAGATCTTTGCCTTTTTAACATTTTTCCCCTTCATTTTTAATCACAGTTTGTTTGCTTTGTATTTTACACATTTAACTATAATCCATTGTGGTATATTTCTCTCTTCATTTTTATTTCAGGTTCTAAATGTCTTTTACATTTGAATTCCTGTTTCTTTCTCTTAATTTGAAGAATTTTTTTGCTTTAATTTTTTTTAGATGAGATTCTCTGCTTTTAGTTGTTAATCTCGGTTCCTCCCTCTACTCCTCCCTCTAGGCTTGGTCTCTTACTAGTTCCCCAGGGTCGTTGGTTGTGGTTTTTGTGTCCCCACCCCCCACAACCACCAGCAATGTGCACGCCACATTGATGTTTGAGTATATAGTGTTTTTTTAGTCTTGTCCTCCATTCCTAATTTTTCTTCTGCTTGGGTAAGTCTACTGGTAATATTTTAAGTTGGTATTTTATTTTGTTCATTGAGTATTTTTGTTTCTGATATTCTTTTCTGTTTTTCTCAGAGTCTCAATTTCTTTGCTGAAAATTTTCCTGTGTTGCTTACTTTTTCTCCCATACTGCTAACATTTTCTCCAGTACTGCTCATTTTCTCATCTGCTTTGTTGAGTTTTTCCTCTATGTTGCCAACTCTCCAAAGACTAGACTGAATTTGTCTGCTTGGTTGAGTCCTCCTCAAAGACATTGATTATTCTTACTGGTGAACTTTTGAAATTGTGCTTATTTCAGTATCTTTGAATTCGGTATTGAGTTATGATCTTTTAAAGAAGTAATATTGCCTTACTTTTCCCCTAGTTTTTGTGTTTCTGGGTTGTAATTTGTGTATCTGTTGTCTTGGACATCACTTCCAGTTTTATTTAGGAGTCTTTACAGCCTAGTCTGAGGAATCAATCTCCAGTATAATTCAGTGAAGAGAAAACAAACTTGTAAAAGCAACAACAGCAGACTGTACAAGAGACAGAAATACACTTAAAACTCAGTTAATGCCCTCTAGTCTGTAACCCATGAGCATATACCAGACAATGGAAAGCTAATCTTGTATGTACTAAAAATTAGATAAATATAGAAATAAGATAAAGAAGGAGCCAAGGAAAGGGGTGAAAATAGAGTAGAGGAAAAATTAAATAAGAAGAAGGGGAGAAGAATGCTGTAGGCAGGGAAGATCAGGAAAGATAAGCTGAGAAATGAACAGTAGTACCGAAAAGAGTGTGTAGAATGAAATACAAATAAAACGTTTAGAATATGTTGGTGTAAAAATATTGGTAAGAATATAATGAAAAGAAGAAAGAAAGTACAGAGGGAAAGAGATGAAGGTACTGGGTCCTCAAAGTTGAAGATAGACAGTTTTATTTTAGAGGATCAGGTGAACTTTGTCCTTGTCTTTTGTGTGGCTAACGCTTGTGCTGAGCCCACGCTGAAGAGTTGTCTTCTTTTTACTGTTTTCCCTTCTTTCCTACCAGTGACCCATGCTGTCTATACTTAGCTTTGTAATCTGTAGATTGGTTGGGTTCTACCACCTTCTAGAAACTTTGCGGCTTTTACCTCCTGAGGTGAGTACTGCTCTGTTTGGGAGTATCTCCTGATGGTTTGGTAGTGTGGGAAACCACAACAGTAAGTGATGGGCTTGTCATTATACTTTGAAGACCTAGGTGATAATCACTTGTTGTAGCATGCAGTTGTGGGTATTAAGTAAACCTCAGGAGCTTCAGAATTTTGGGACTCTACAACAATGAATGGAGATTGGTGATCCCAAAAATTGGATGCCCTTGTGAACCTCAGGCTAAGGACTGTCAAACACCAGGGATATGCTCAGATATGTGATCTGCTTCAAGCAGTGGAGGTCAGCATTACTTTTCTCTATGCAAGTTACTACCTGAGCTGAGCCTCCTTCCACCTGTACCTTTTGGCTTATCAGTGTTGCTTCAATTTAAAAGAATTAGTGAGTGGGGCTAGAGGGACGTCTCAGTAACTACAAGCACATGCTGCTCTTGAAGAGGGCCTGAGTTGATTTCTACTCAGTCTAACCTTTTCTGGCCTCCAGGTACTGTGTGTACATGATGCATATATGTCCATGCTGGCAAAACACTCTTACTCATTAAATAAAATAATAAATAAATCCTCAAGAAGTAGTTAGTTTAACTGCAATAATCTGAGATAGACTCCAAAAGCCCGCATTTGTGACACCTTATGTCTCCTTATAACCCCAGTTTGCTCCAGTTACCGATTAGTTACTTAAGTATTGTTTTTTCAAGTAAGCATTGACTTGGATTCCTTGGTAATAAAATATCAGAATATTTGAGGAAGAATGGGAGGCGAGGCGGGGAATGTAAAAAGATTCAATCTCAGTCTTAATTACTGTGTAATTATATGGTGGAAATATTTCTATTTTTTCTCTTATTTATAAAGCAAGGTCAGTTAGTTTTTTCTTTTAATGGCCCCTTTCAAAAAATTTTGTCTTTTTCTAAATGTCATGGAAATTAAATCATCCAAATGTAGTCTTGGAGTTTCTCTTTGACCAAATATACAGACTTGAGATTCATCTGTATTGTGTGTTAATTGGTTCCGTTTTATTTCTCCTGCTGCCCACCAAATGTTAGAGAAGTTCAAAATGTGTTTTGTATTAAAGAGGTAGAGATGTATTGCTTCTATGTTCAAGGGCTGGGGAACAACTGAAAACAAAAAGATGCCTAGTGCCATGATCTACTAATATGGGGAGGAAACTTTTGCATGTTGTTCCTTCCTTGATGGCTCTGAAGGGAGAAATGGAACTTTGTGAGAGACAAGGACTCGTAACTTCACAAAAATCCAAGTATCTTAGCTGGTCCTATGCCGTGTGACTGGAGCGTGGTGCTGTACCTGAACTCATTTCATCTCAGTCATCATTCTGTCGTCTCAAATATTTTTTCTTTTCCTGTCTTTGTTTCTGAAGGTGACTGTGTTTATGACTAAAACTGGCATGTATTTTTTCCTTTTTTATATTTTTCTGTACTGAGTTACGTTATCTAGGTTACACTGACTTCAGTAAATAAGATAGGATGTGTTTTCCTGTTTTTTGTTGTTGTTTTCTGGGAAAATATGTAAATAATTGAATTAATTATTCATTGAATAATAATAGTTTTTGGAACCATTCCTTGATAAAGTTATCTAGGCATTGTGTTTTCTTTGGATGAAATTTTTTGTTTATTTGCTTGTTTACCTACTAATTTGGTTTCTTTCAATGTTATGAGACTCTTGTATTTTTTGTTTCTTCTTGAGTCGGTCTTGATAAATTCTGTCTTCTGGAAAGTAATCCATTTCTTAAGTTTTAGTTTTATTAATGTGAAGTGATTTATCAAATCTTGTTTTTACATGTGTATGCATCCATATGTGGAAGTCACCGGACATTTTCAGGTGACAGTTCTTACCTCTAACCATGTTTGAGACAGGTTCTCTTCTTCAATTCTGGTCATGCCAGGATAGCTGACCTAGAAGCTTTGAAAGATTTTGCTGCCTCCATCTCCTCTCAGGATTACCTGTGCTACTGTGTCTGGTATTTAGTTGGCATGCAGAGCAAATGCTTTACACAGTGCATCTCCTGACCTGCAACATAGTGATATTTTTTTTCTGCTGTCCTTAAATGGTTTACTTGCTTCCCCCTATTTTTTTTGATTCTTCTTACCAGAAACATACATGATTCCTTTGAAAGAATCAAACTGATACTTTTCTGTTGCGTGCTGTTTTTCACTTTCATTAAGTATTGATTGGTCCTACTTTTATCACTGTCTTCTATTTTCTTCAGCTTAATTTGTTTCTCGGTGCTTTTTTTTTTCTTTGTTTGCATTATTAAGTAACTTTGGATACAGAATTACAAAGATTCACCTTGGTAATACTATTCTACAGAATCTTTGGCTCTGGCCTATCATTTCTTGACGTACTTTGATGTTTTTTCAGGGTCTCTAGACCCTCATGTATTTAATAATAATCACCATACATGATTCATTGGCCATGAACCCAATGAATAGATTCCTGGCTGCTCCAGTCACTGTATCTCTGTGTATTCGATAATTCTTGGCGATTGTCAGTCATCTTTTTGTGTGCCTGCTTCTTGGGCATTGTTGGTGTTACATACTTACCCTACCACCAATGACATACCTCCTCCAATGAGGCCACACCTTAGGTACCAAGTATTCAAATATATGAGCCTATGGGGGCCATTCTCATTCAAACCACAACTCTATTTTATTGCATTTCCTTTTATTTTTCATTATAATTTTTCTTTATTCTAGAGAATTCCGTGCATATACATAGTAAAGTATTTCCCTATTTCTCTCCTTTATCTCCCCTAATATTTCCTAACATGTCCCTGTTCTAACTTCATGCCTTTTTGTTTTGTTTTGGTTTTTTTTTGTTTTTGCATGTGTGTATTTATTTTTGGGGTTTTTTCCTTTGATTTTCGAGACAGGGTTTCTCCGTAGCTTTTGGTTCCTGTCCTGGAACTAGCTCTTGTAGACCAGGCTGGCCTCAAACTTACAGAAATGCCTCTGCCTCCTGAGTGCTGGGATTAAAGGCGTGCGCCACCACTGCCCAGCTATTTTTTTGTTTTGATAGTCTATAAAGTCCAGGTAATGATGGCTGTATTTGTATGGGTTTGGGGCCACCTCCTGGAGCACAGGAAATCCAGTAGGAACACCCTCAAAATAGATTGGTTCTCCCTCCTATATCAACTACCAACTGCCAGTGGCTCCTCATTAAGGGATGGAGCCTGGATGATACGTCCTCATTGTGCTAGGATTTTGGCTAGTTTGTGGAGGTATTAAGGAGGTAACCACACGTGCTATGAATTCATGAGTGCCATAGCCATTGCACATCCAGAAAACAGCATCTTATAGCACTTCTCTCCATCTTCTGGCTCTTCCTGTCTCCTTTGCTACAGAGTTTCTGACTCCTCTTACATAATGTTCTATTTCCCTTTTTCCAAATTCCTTCTTCTCTTTGAAGATACTTAGAAAAGTGCTTATTCAAAACAATTTCCTAATGGATGTTGGTAACTGGAATTTGAGTACTTTGCTTCATTTGAATTTATTTCACCTAATAGTTATTTTGCTTGCTTTCTAGACACTCAGACGAATGGCCTGGACTTCCAGAAACAGCCTGTTCCTGTTGGAGGAGCAATCTCAACAGCCCAGGCCCAGGCTTTCCTTGGACATCTTCACCAGGTAGACAGTTTCACTCGGCCATAGTTGAGAATGCTTGTTAAAGGAGACATAAAATGCTAGGGAAGTTATTTCAAATCATGTGTAACTATCCTGCTGAATAATTCATGTAGAATTAATAGTTTCTACATAACTATTGACTTTACAACTGTGAACAAAAAAGTATTTTGGGGAGGACATATATAACAGCTGGGTTACTATTTTCATGAAAATGAGCTTGAGTCTGTGATGGCTAAGTGATACTAGTAAGGAACTTAGTCATTCAGAATTACCAGTTACCACTACCCTAAAGCCACTGTAATTTAGGTGACTACTCAGACACTTGCTTGACTGTTAACTTCTTAATTTCAGATTTTTAAAACAAATTTTAACTTAATACCCTGATACCATGTGATTTCCCCCAATCTAAAATAGAGCATGTATTCTGTTCATTTAATTTACATTACTACTCTTTTCATCAAAATGTTATTAGACTACCAAACTATTTTCTTTATTTACAAAAAAAAACTGCTCTACTTGAAAATACGTAAAAATCTAGGAAAACTATTATTGTTTGTTTTTAAATGAAGCAAAGTTGGAATGATTCATAATTCTTTGCATCTATGTTCAGCTAGTTGCCTGGATCCTTATAAAATAGCTTTCATGTTCTATATTTATTTTCATTATTATGATTCAGTTTTAATCTTGCATTTATTTTAGTCTAGTTTATAATCTTTCTTCTCCCTTCTTAGTCTTTCTTTACTTTGAAGACATTAGTCTTTGAGAGGCTGCGAGATATTAGGAGACAACCAACTCCTTCAATAAATAAATATTTAGTTTTGAAAAACTTAACATTCTTAAGAGTACAGATCAAGGTTTCTCAGTTTGAGCTTTTCTGCTTTCCTGTCATACTGAGTGTTTTTTTTTTTTAATTCAGGTTATCCATTTTTGGTAGGATTATAACATAAAAAGTACAGTCTTCACAGTGCTTGCAACAGAAGGCAAATTTCATTCCTGGTAGCGTTAATTGTTCAACCTGATCATTTGCTTGCCAGGTAGCCCTCCCTGTGAAGTTACTGTTGTACCCTTTGTAATTCTCAGATATGTGGAGAAATACCTTATTCTCATTTGGCCTGATAGCTAGATAATATGTTGATGACCCTTTTTAAAATTAGGTTGATGTTATGGTTGCCAAATGATGGTTTTCTAATTGCATGTGTGTTCTTTAATATGACTATGATTTGAACTTTTGGAATATGAATATTGAATATTAAGACAGTTTTTTTCCATGTATGGCTTATAGGGTAGATTCCCTTAACTAGTTCTTTTGTTTATAATGATAAAAACAGTGCATGTTGATAGTTTGTTTTTATGTGTTCTTTAAAGCAGTATGGAAGATATAAGTTAGGTTTTCAGAACTATGACTGCAAATGGAGTTTTAAATAAGGAGCACCCAACCAGTGCAAGTGTGGCATAACTGATAGTGCTCAATTGATGATGATGCTAATTTAGAAGAAATTTCTGCAGTTTTCAGTTGGGGTTGTTGAGTTTGTATGTAAAGTTTTAACCCCATAAAATATTTATTTGTATGTTCAAGTCTAACTCAGTGGTATACATTTTGTATTGAATTTATTTCTTGATGGCATCCTCTAGTGATGAATAACTATTTTATATATTATTATGTCCGTTGATTACTTTTCTTCTAGGTTCAGCTTGCTGGGACAAGTTTACAGGCTGCTGCTCAGTCTTTAAACGTTCAGGTAAGTTGAAATATGAACACATAGGTTATATCTTCTATTAATTTTTTCATAATTTTGTATAATGAGAATAGAATTTAGAATAGGAACTACTTGTGATTGTTAGTAATTATTAATTTTATTATTTTTATATTTTTATTGCTGAATTCAGTTGGTGATAATTGTCATTAATGAAAATCACTTTAATCTGCTACTGTGTGTGAGCCAGCAGTGGGCAAGTGAAAGTTCACTTTCAGAATTTTAGAATCAAGTTCAGGAACATATACTAAACACAAAACCAAATATTTTCTTAAGTATCCTTTTTTCCTAGACTGTTTATCATTTTTCAAGAAACACTGGGCAGAAAATCAGGGAACTTGGGTTTCAAAATCTCTTTGTACCAGTAATTACCAGTAACCTTTGACAAATCACAGCCTCCTGGGATTCAGTTTTGTTTACCTGTATTTAAATAAAGACATTGATAACATTGTAATGATCTTCTTTAATCTAAACAGAAGTAACATTTAAAGGACACTGGAGCCATGGCTCTGGTTAAGAGGATTTACAGAGGACTCCAGTTTAGTTCCCATACCTGAAGGCTCGGAACCATGTATAAGCATAACTCTGGGACATCTGACACTCTCTTCTTGCCTCTGTAGACATCTGCACACACAGATATGCACATTCATTCTCTCATTCTTCCTCTCTCTCTCTCTCACACACACACACACACACGCATACGAATAATTTAAAATGATAAAGAATCTTTATTTTAAAAAAAAGCAAGATAGTCAAAATTATAAATCTTGTTTTCTCTCTTTCTTTCTTTTTTTTTTTTTTTTTTGGCTGCTTTGCTTTGCTTCTGTAGACCATCAGCTAGAAAGACTCACAGCTCAAGTATTTTTCCCTTAACATTTCAGTCAGCCTTCCAGTGTAATGTTTAGGAAACTAATGGTGAGAAGAGAAGGACAATATTCTAGAAGATTGATTCAGTGCCATTAAAGACTAAAGATTTTGGGTTGATTTTGGGTTTCTATGAAACCTTTTGGAATATGGACCTAGTAACACATAGAAATAAGGAGAAAAAAGGAGATAATGTGACTCTTCTTTCTGAGGGAGAAGAGGCAGAAAATTGCCTTGGTTGCCATGGTAAACTTAATATCCCTTAGAGAGATGTTGGCAAACAGGCTATATCTCCAGTGCAGAATGTTTACAGTCCTGCACTGTAATTATCTTTCGGTGACTGGCAGCATTAATCAGAGCTTTTATGTTAATTAGCTTTGCTGCAATCTCCCAAACAGGTGGTAGAAAATATGCAAATCTATGCAAAATTTTAATATTCTGTATAACCAGTTTTAATTACCATAAAAATTTCTCTCTCTGGCCATTTAAGGACCTGTAAATTCTTGACTATATCATTTTCCTTCAAGCTTGTAAATTACTTGGTGGAAGATGCTGCATTTAGAGTTCTTTTAAAATAGTAGATAAAAAGTTCTTTGGGTCAAGTTATTTAACTATAATATAGTATATAAAGAAGTTTGAGACTTGCCACAAGATATATGTTAGTTTGAAGGTTCTAAAATGAATTGAAAATCATTTTTTCTTTTTCTTTTCATTACCTGAACTGGGAATTTGGGGTTGTAAAAGGTTTTGTTGATTCATGGAGGACCAATTTACTTTTTCTTTTAAAAATTCATAATTGCAACTTTTCTGGGATTGGAATAAAAAAGTTGTAAGGGCACTTAAGTAGAAAGAAAAGGCATGTAAAAAAGGAACAGAAAATTGAATAGCACATATTTTAAATAATCCTTGAATTTTTAGAGTTAGAAGTACATTTCTTTTAATCACCTACTTGAGATATTTATTTCCTATCCAATCCCACTTCAGTCTAAATCTAGTGAAGAATCGGGGGATTCCCAGCAGCCAAGCCAGCCTTCCCAGCAGCCTTCAGTGCAGTCAGCCATTCCCCAGACCCAGCTAATGCTGGCTGGGGGACAGATAACTGGGGTAAGTTCCACTGAAAAATTGTACTGAACTTCCTCTGTGTCTGAATTGCCACTGGCTTGTATTGTATTGAAACTCTTTCCCTGCAGCTGGCACTAGCATGACACTATTTTATCTTTAAGGAACTTCCTGGATACAGAAGCTCTGTAAGAAGAATTATCTTTGTCATTACTTTGTATGATTTCTTTTGTTACAGCTGCAAATGTTGAGAATAAACTGCAAATTTTTTAACTCACCTTAAAAAATGGTGTTGCTTCATTGTACAAGGAAGTCGTTGCCATATGTATGATAAAATTGGAGTTGTGTTGTTGCAGAATAGTTAAACAGTGGACCAATATTCTGAAAGTAAAACATCTTCAAGTGGCTATGTAATATCTTAAAATAAAACATGTGGTCTTATATCCTGTCTGTGTAATTACTTAATTACTAAAGGACTAGTTACTTTATGTCCCTGTACCTTAGTTTTCCTTCCTCTAAGTAGAAATATTAATAATAACTATTTTAAGTACCATTGCAATTTATATAAAGGTATTAAAACAGTGCTTGGCATGTAATCTTCAATAAATGGTACTTATTTTTACTGGTAACAAATTGTCCTTTGTGACTGTTAAGCTTTTGTTTAACTGTTTAGTGATTCCTGTTCTAAGCTATTACTTGAAATAATTTTTCAATGTTGGAAGCTTATGTGTTGTAAGCTCTTTTGTGAGGAGAGTGAGTCAAGGGAATGGTAAGAAAAAAACTAATCAATTCATATTATATCAACCTTCAGAATTTTTTTTATATGGACAGTCCTTCTAAGACCTGTTACACATTTATTTATGATACTCCATCACCAGAGATTCATATATGTACCTGTATCATATCAAATAGAAATATACACACACATTTTGAAGACTATTGCATTTTTTAATAGTTTTGCTTTGGTTCTTACGTTTCTAATGCACAAATTGTTTGGATAAATTGGATTCTGTTAGGTTAGAAGGCAGGCTGTTCTGCTAAATGACTGTTCACAGAGATATAGGTATTATCCTGCTTGTTCATCCAGAACATACCATCAAAAGAAAGGTCCAACACACCACTTTTATGTAAGCATTTTTTAAATGCTATATTAGAACGTTTGTTCTAAATACATTTCTTGCTTTACTATAACAGTTTGGTTTTTGGTGACTAGTATCTAAGTTAGTAACAAGCACTTAGGATTCTGGCCGGGTTCATGTACCTTCAAGATTTTATTAAATCTGGGCATTAAGATTCATTTGCATTTAAAAGAATGTCTCTTACCAGACTGTTTCCTAGAGGTTCCTAGAGTTGGAGAGGTTGTAAAGTTGCAAACCAGTGCTTTCTAATGACAGAAGATTGGGTGAAGGAAGGTCCAGTAGGGAGATTTGGAAAGGAAAGAAGTGCAGTTCATGTTTTTTAGTCACATCCAAAACATACTTGAAATGGTAAAATTTAGTGGGGATTCTAAGTAAACAGCTGGACCTTGTTAGTTCTCTTCCTGGTCATATCCAGCAGCCTTTTGTCCCTCATTCATCTGACTAATAATCACTTGCTCTTGGGTATACATTTCTTTGCATACCCTGTCAGCATTGATTCTTTGGGTTTTTTCTGTTTTTTGTTTTTTTGTGGGTTTTTTTTTTTATGTACTAGTTACCTTTCTTGCCTAAACGTTTTTGTCTGAAATGGGAACTATTATTTTAATTTAAATGTTCTGCTAGTACTAGTAGTTTTTGTGGACAGGCTAGCTGCATGTTAGTAATTTCAAAATGAGTAGTGAGGACTTAATACCACTTGAGTTACCTATTTCAAAGCAGTTTGCTTGCATCATAGACCCCATTTCTTCAATCCTTCCCTTGTTTGTTCTTATTTTAGCTGACTTTGACACCAGCCCAGCAGCAGTTATTACTTCAGCAGGCCCAGGCCCAGGCCCAGCTCCTGGCTGCTGCAGTCCAGCAACACTCCGCCAGCCAACAGCATAGTGCTGCTGGGGCCACCATCTCAGCCTCTGCTGCCACACCCATGACGCAGATTCCCCTGTCTCAACCCATACAGATTGCACAGGTGAGTGAGGTGCAAGGTTACAGGGGCAGCAAGCAAGTGATAAAATGAAAATAGCCTACTGAGTATTGTTAGCCTTCTGGTTGTTACTGTGGGTCTTCAAAGGCCCAAGGAACTCTAGATCAAGAAGGCATTATTCTTCTTCACTGAATCAGAAACAATATACTTGTTTGCTAATTTAAGTTGATATTGTAAATATAGAACTGATTATTTGGACAAATGAATGTTTATGTTAAACAATTCTTGAGTAAGTAGCTGGCATATTTCAGAGGCAAGGGATTACTGTTTTTATCTTAATTAGCTAATCATGGCAGGGAAGAATTCTTTTCATGTGCTCTACAGTAAATGTTGCCACCATATGAGAAAGATAGCACAGCTTCTTTCTGCTGTGGAATGATTAGGACCATGGAGAACCTGCAATAAAATGTTATAGGGTTTCAGTTTTCACGTTTGAAAGTAAAATAATAAGAATTTACTTTAAGAATCATGAAGAATAGTACCAAAAAGGAAAATAAGTGAAATCCTTTATCTCAAGGAGTGTGAGAAGTTAGATATGACACATACGAAGAAGTTTTAAGAACTAAGCAGTTGCCAGGCATTGGTGGCACACACCTTTAATCCTAGTACTCGGGAGGCAGAGACAGGCGGATCTCTGTGAGTTTGAGGCCAGCCTTGGTCTTCAAGATCTAACTCCAGGACAGGCTCCAAAGCTACGGAGAAACCTTGTCTCGGAAGAAGAAGAGCTAAGCAATTATCTTTATATCCCCAGTAGAGAAGGGAAGTACATTTAAGCTGTAACAAGAGTTTAACTAGATACTTGAAATAGAATCAAACTAATCTTTATTGCTGCGTGGACAGTCTGTATCAAGATAGTGTTTTGATTTGGGCCATTTTCTTCATCAAACAAATTATTTTAGTAAGTAAACTCTGAGACTTTATCTGTAATTGATATAACTAAGATCACTTATACCTTATGAATTCTCAGTTGAGTTGAATAAACTGTTGTCAAATTTCAGGAATTAGGTCTTTGAATTTATTGATGGAAATTTTGATATAGCACTCTCAAATTTTACTTTATAGAGAAAAATTGGGTCAAATATTTAAAAGCTTTCTTAAAGTCCATCTTGAACTTCATTTAGACCAGACCTAAAGGAACAGAATTTATAGAATGAGTACATATCGAAAGGGAATTTATTAGCAATGGCTGTCTCTCAGAGAAAAGGCCAAGATCCAGCAGTTGTTCAATTGGTACATTTGGATGTCTCTGCTACTCTTCATTCTCTCTTGGACTCTTGAAGAAGTAGGTTCTAACGCCAGCAGAGGGGTGCCTCAGCAACAGGATAGATGGACTTAACCAGAGAGAGTGAGAGCAGGTAGACAAGAAGCAAGAGCTTCCTTCTTCTGTGTTCTTTTAAATGGGCCAGATTTACACAGGTCTTACCCCACCTCAAATGAGCCAATCAAGTCCCTCACAGCAATGCCCAACTGCTTGCATTTTCGTTAATTCCAGAGGTAGTGAAGTTGACATCCAAGATTAACCTTCAAAATGGTAACAGGTAGAATAAGAGAATTAACTCCAGTTGTCTTCTGACTTCCTTATGTATGTGTGCCATGTGCAAACCCACCACACACTAATAACAATAACAGAGTCTTAAAATTGAAAACAGCACTCTCAGAACGTAGACATTTATTCTGTACTCATTCATTTTGACAGATTTTAAGTGACTATTGAAAATTGGATTTAGCATAAGTCGTGATGCTATACATCATGTCCTCAAAAATAATTTTTTGCAGAGGCCGTAGAGTTTTTTTGGTTTTGATTTTTGCTATTTTTCTATGTGTGTGAGTCATGACAATTCTCAGAAAAGTCAGTTCTGTTCTTCCACCATGGGCTCTAGGAATCAAACTCCAGTCGTGTACAGCAAGCTCTTTGACCTACTGAGCCTCTCTCTGGCCTGAGACCCAAGGATTTCTCACATACTGACATAGTCCTGGAAGCCAGACTGTTAGGACACAGGGAAAAACTGCTGAGTACTGTCTCATTGTTACTTGATGTGTCAGAAGTCATCTTCTAGGAACCTTGTAACTAAGCCAGCTTTTATTTCTGGATCTCTCTAATCTATCTTTTGCTTCTGAGCTTTTAGGATCTTCAACAATTGCAACAGCTTCAACAGCAAAATCTCAACTTGCAGCAGTTTGTGTTGGTGCATCCAACCACCAACTTGCAGCCAGCACAGTTTATCATCTCACAGACCCCCCAGGGCCAGCAGGGTAAGCATCTCCCTAAAGCTTACTAGTGGTGCAGCAAAGCTGTCCATTTAGTGTTCCAGACACTTAACTAACAATTTTCCCCAAACAGTGTCCATATGAGCAATGCTTTTTTTAAATTTTGGTTTCAAACTACCAGTATTCATGAGAACTGTAAGTAATGATTTAAATAAGGAACATAGGTTACATATATGAATAAGAATAAAATTTGAGGCCTGAAAGATCAATAAAGGTTTGCTTATTAATGAATCTCACGGGAAATTTATAGGACTTTAACCTGAAATCGCACAGCTTAATCATTTCCAAGGCTCAGTTTATTTGTAAGACATTGGAAGAATGAGAAGGATAGGTTTCTGAGTCCTTGTGCCAAAAGTTTAACTAGTTCTTTATGGAGTTAAATTTGAATGTGTGATATCTTCGAATTAAGTTTTCTGTAGGATATTTTTAAAATTAAAGGTTTAAGCAGAAAATTTACATTAATCATTTGTATTAAGAAAGCTTATTTACACTAAAACTCAGGCTAGAATAGGTAAGAATAAAGTTAGGAATACTGGTCAGCAGAGTTTTGTAAGATTATGTTGGGATTGATAAAAGCTGAGCTGCTTGTCAGCCAGAAAAGAAAAAATGATAAAGCAGAAAGAAAGGACTTGGATCAGGCATGCCGGCACATGCATGCCTCTAATCCTAGCACTCGGGAATCAGTCAGAGCAACAGGTTCTCTGAGTTTAAGGCCAGCTTGATTTGCATAGTTAGACCCTATCTCAAAATTAAAAACAAATTAAAAAAAATAAATTAAAAACAAAGGACCTGGTGACCAGTTATATTTGGTCAATTGTAAGGAATAGGCATCTAGGTGATTAAGTTTTTAGGAACCTATAAGCATTGGTAGGTCATCTAAAGAGAATGTATGCAAAAAAAAAAGAGAGAGTGTATGCATGGCAATAGGAGAGCTTTGGAATAGCAGGGATCCGTAGAGTCTAAAGATGATACCTGGTATGTGGGTCAGAGACAGTGAAAAGTGATCATCACCAAGAGATTCCAAGAGAGAAGGATGACATGATCTGTCTAGATCAGAAAGACTTTCACAGGCCACACCTGAAGAGTGTGTGTGTTAAATTGGTAATTGTTGAGACCTTAAGACTGAAAGAGATCACTTTTCTTTAGCTTTTTTACAAAGCCCAAGGATATTTCTTTTACATCTGAGCCTTTATAAGATAGTTAAAACAAGAAATGTCTATTCTAATTTTTTTTTGTGTGTTTATGTTCTTAGTTTCTTCCTTTCCAACCTTTCATGGGGTTGCGATACAGCACATAATGGGAAGGAATATTGGTTGGCTTTAGAGCCTGAAACTTTGGACAAGCTAAATTTTTTTTTTCTTTTTGCTTTTGTTTTTTAATTATTTTATTTAAAAAAGAAAAGAAATTGTCTTTTTTCATTTTACATACCCCAGTTCCCACTCCCTCCCCTCCTCCCATCCCCTCCTCCTATCCTCTACATGACCCCCCATCCACTTCTCAGAGAGGGTAAGGCACACTGCTTTGGAGAAGGTCCAAGGCCCTCCCTTCTATTTCTAGGCTGAGCAAAGTATCCATCCAAATAGAATAGGTTCCCAAAAAGCCAGTACAAGCAGAAGAGATAAATCCTGGTGCCACTGACAGTGGCCCTGCAGTCTGCCACAGCCATACAACTACCACCCATTTTCTTGAAGTTCTGGCTAGTTCAGTAAGACAACAAAAGGAGATCAAGGGGATTCAATTTGGAAAGGAAGTTTTTTCAGTTACATACTTCCCTTCTCATCTTCCCCTTTACTCTTTTCATCTTTCCCTTTAATTATGGTATGGGTAAATTATATAAAATGTTTTATTAATGTCAGGAAGACCATTGATATGTAGTAAAAAGCATAGGCTGTAGTCTAAAGCCAAGCTATCTCTCTCTGAAGAAATCTAGTTTTTCTGAGCCTCCATTTTCTTACCTGAAGTATGAGAATAATTTTAGTATTTTTGTCCAAAATTTTCTAGGGATTCAGTTAGGAAACAAATGAAAGTACTTTCTGAAAATGTGCCTTATATATAGTAACCTCAAATTTTGCCACTATAACGATTGACATATCAATATCAGCAGCAGTTCATAGATAAAATCTATGAGAAGTTTGTTCCTTTATATAGTAAAAATCAGCTTGAAAGTAAACAGTACTCAGGAAATGGCTCAGTGGGTAAAGCACTTGCATAAGCATGAGGACCTGTGCTCAGATCCCTAGCACCCATATCATGGCCTGGAAGGGCTCAAGAAAGAAGCACATATAGGACTAGCAAGTTAGGGGGCTAATGTATCTAGCCAAATCAATTTCAAATGAGAGTACCTATTTATATATAAGGCAGATACAGAATGATGAGACTTTTGACCTAAACCTGGCCTCTGCAAGCCTGTGTATGTACATACCCATATACATGTGCACTCAGCATCTCACACACAAAGTAATCTAGAACCAGTTTGTACCACTGTTGTTGAGTTGTAATCTTAGTGGCATAGGACAGGATCCAGATTTCATCTAATAAGACTAGCCAGCAGTATGAAGGATCAGAGCCTTGAGAATACTTTATTTTTAGTAGAGTCACTGTGATTAATGGTAACTGGAAATCTGTTTCAGTCTTTAGTTTTGTGTGGAGAGGACAAGGATTGATTTCTTAGGATTTTAACAATAACAAAAAAATATTTCTAGTGTGCAATTAGCCTCCAATTGAGCAATCATTTCTGCTTTTTTGAGGGAGGGAATATTGTTGATCTCAAAATTTGAAAGTATAGTTTATAATATTGAAAATATTGCTGTGATTATATAAATATCTAAAAACAAGAGAAATCATATTCTCCCAGAATTAATTTTTCATGGAAAAATTCTTACTGATATGTTTCTGTAACATACTGATATGTTACTGATATGTTTCTATTTCACTACAACTTGTATTCTGCCTTTTCTACTGTCAGCATTAGTTTTGAAACTAAAGATACACTCTTGTTAAAAAAAAAATCTTGAATTTTGTGTTTGCGGTCTGTTATTCAGGGTATGAAACAAGAGAAAGGTTTGGTCCTCATGGAAGTGCTAGGCTTCTCCTGGACCCTTTCAGCATCTCAGCTGCTTTTAGTTGGCAGGCAGGGGAGGGGTAATTTGTTTAGAATATGCTACTGTGAACTAAAATTAATCATTCAATATTATAATTTCTGATTAAATATGACTATTTCAGTGCTGCTGTCAAAGAGAAAGAAAAATCTAACTTTCCTGCTGAACTTTAAAGAAAGTCATCGTTAAAATGTTTGTACTTTCTTGTTTTCAGTGTTTTATCTTTTTGTTCTTTTCTAAATTCAATCGATTTATTCTGATTATTCACATAAATGTAATTTTATTTTTCACACTAGCCAATACTTTGAGTGTGTTCAAGCCCATAAAATCTACAATTATAGTTAATTTGCTCAGCAGTTTGTTGTATACCTGCTACATGTCGTATATCACTGTAATTATTGAAGTTAAAATTTTCAGCAAGATGAAATCCCCTGCACTTATTAAAAGTCAAAGAGTAGCAAATATAAACAAATGATTTAGATAATAGTATGTCCAAGAAAGGTGGGAGGTTTGACTGACCTGGTAACATGTGGAAGGGTATATGGTCTGAAGAAAGCTGGTCTGGAAAGTCATGTCTGAACTGAGGGGTGAGGTGGAGACTGCTGCAGCTGGCTATGGATTTGGATGACTAGCTTTGCAGGCAGTGAAGAATATAGAGAACCTGAGAGGGAGATGAACCTGCCCTAAGCCAAGAAAGGGAAGGCCAGTGTAGCTAGAGATCAGTGAATGAGTAAAGGTCGTTGGGGGGGGGGGGGGCGGAAAAAGCCTAGGCAGGGTTGGGGAGATAGCTCACTGGTAAGTCTTGCCATGCAAGCAAACCTAAGTTCAGATCTGTAGAACCCATATAAATGCTGAGTGAGTGTGGTGCCTCCACCTCTAATTCCAGTGCTTGGAAGACAGAAACAGAATCTCCAGAGCAAGCTATTTAGCTAGACTAGCCTGTCAGAGAGCTTGGAATTGAGTAGAGAGATCCCTCTTCAGCGAGTAAGGTAGACAGTGATTGAGGAAGACTATACACACATATATGAAGAAGAAAACAAAACTATCAATACAGGGCCAGATTACTTAGGACTGAACAGATATTCTATTGTAGGTATAATGGAAGACTACTGGAGTGTTGGATTGGGTTGGTGGCAAGGTCTGGCTATGAAGAGCAAGTGGAGTTTGAACCTTATCAGCCTCCGATTTGCTCAGGCTACAAGCATGTACCACCAAGCCTGGCTCGCTAGTATGATATAATCAAAGAGGTCACCTTAAATACTTTATAGCTTGAGCTGCAGAGGGCCTGGAGAGTTGACTCAGTGATTGGCACCACAGGTTGCTGTGACAGGGGAGCCAAGTTCATACACATAAAATAATTAAATAAATCTAAAGATTTTTTTTTTTAAAAGATTGAACCATAGAAAGATACTTGGGAAAGTATGGTAGTCATTTAAACATGAATAATTTTTTGCTGAATCTGCCTTTTTTTTCTTTTTTTAATTGACTTTTATTGAGCTCTACATTTTTCTCTGCTCCCCTCTCTGCCTCTTCCCTCTCCTTCAGCCCTCTCCCAAGGTCCCCATGGTCCCAGTTTACTCAGGAGATTTTGTCTTTTTCTACTTCCCATGTAGATTAGATTTATGTATTCTCTCTCAGGGTTTTTATTGTTGTCTAGGTTCTCTGGGATTATGATTTGTGTGCTTGTTTTCTTTGCTTTATGTTTCAAAACCACTTATGAGTAAGTATATGTGATAATTGTCTTTCTGGGTCTGGCTTACCTCACTCAAAATAATGTTTTCTAGTTCCATTCATTTTCCTGCAAAATTTAAGATGTCATTATTTTTTTTCTGTGTTGTACTCCATTGTGTAAATGTACCACATTTTCCTTATCCATTCTTTGCTCGAGGGCATTTAGGTTGTTTCCAGGTTCTGGCTATGACAAATAATGCTGCTATGAACATAGTTGAGCACATGTCCTTATGACACAATTGAGCATTCTTTGGGTATATACCCAAAAGTGGTATTACTGGGTCTTGAGGAGGGTTGTTTTCCTAATTTTCTGAGAAATTGCCACACTGCCATCCAAAGGGGCTGTACCAGCTTGCATTCCCAACCAGCAAGAGAAGCTTGTAACCATGTATATTCAATTTACTTAGTTTTAGCATAGTTGCTTCATAATATAAACAAGAAAATCCAGAAAATCTCGAAAATCCAAATCTATTTAACATACTGTATTGGAGATCTACATCGTCAAATAAACACCTATGTTAATTTCTTAAATTTAGGCAGTGTTTGCTTACTTACAAATGAATGATAAAATCTGGCAGGTTTAATTTCATTATTGTTTTACACATTTCACTGTATCCAAATTTAGTAACTAAGAAAATCAGAAAGATAAGTTAACCCACCGTAACTTACTGTCTCTCACTATGCCTCTGCTCCTAACTCATCATAACCTTATATTTAATATTTCAACATGATTATATTTGAAACTAAATACTTAGAGTAAGTTCTTTAATACAAATTTATTCTGGGTTGCCCCTGTATTTATAACATTGCAGAAGACCAAACAACAACAGAATCCTATAGGCTTAAATAATCAACTGAGTATGTACTACTACTTCAAGGGTTCAAAACAAATTCTCATTATGTTGTCCAGCCTGGCTTCCAACTTTGGGGCTTAAGTGACCCTTCTGCCTCCGCCTTCAGGGTAATTGGGACTACAGTCATGCCCATTTTTACCCATTTTACTTATCAATAACTTTTAAACTAAGATGGTTTCGTGCAGATGGTTGTTTATATTTAACTTTTATTATCACCGAAGGGGCATGTGCTAAGAACTTGAAAACAACATCTTCTCCCACTTACAGGATTGCCTGCTTCTTTTAGAAACAGATTCCCTGTCCCAAGATTCCTTAGAGCAGAATTTCTCTATCTGTGGGTCATGACCCCTTTGTGGGGTCAAACGACTCTTTTACAGGGATTGTATATCAGATATCCTTCATATCAGATATTTATATTATGATTCATAACAGTATCAAAATTATGAAGTAGCAATGAAAATAATTTTATAGTTGGTCACCACAACATGAGGAACCGTATTAAAGGGTTATAGCATTAGGAAGATTGAAAACCACTATGATAAAGGATTCTAATGAATTCAGGGTTAAGAAGTTAAATTCATATTTAAATTTTCAGATCCTTTCATTTAGAGTAGTTTCTCACATTGTTCCTCTTTTTAGGAAGTAAAACCTTTCAAAGAACTTGCTCAGATTACACTAAAGATATACAAGCTTTGATGTTAAGTATTTTCATGCCATCTTGTGTTTAACATGTTTAACAGTATTGAATTTTAGACAAAGAATTAGATAAGTCTGAAGACCAACAAAACTACCAGGAAACCAGTTGGAAACTTTGAGTCTATATTCTTTTTTATCTCTCTGAAATATTTGGTTTTCGCAGGTCTCCTGCAAGCGCAAAATCTTTTAACGCAACTACCTCAGCAAAGCCAAGCCAACCTCCTACAGCCACAGCCAAGCATCACCCTCACCTCCCAGGTCAGTTTTCTTACTCTATTGTTTTACTAATTGAAAAATGAAACAAAAAAACACCCCCAGTAATAGCAATCTCAGGTGTTCAGAAGCTGACCAAAAACTCAGTGCTGATCTTATTAGCTTGATAAAGCAGTACTACCAAATTGATGGAAACTGTTATTTTTCATTGTCCTTTTTTAAGTTCATAAAGAATAGCCATGTAAATAGTAAATGGGGATAAATTATAGCTGTCTGATGTTGATAGATAGGAACACAGAAATGAAAGACCTAGGAATTCAATTAAAATCTGTCATTGATCCTTTGTCTTTGCTAAAACAGTGAAGGAGCTTGAATTTCTATATTTTTTCAGTACTTAAATGTTACTTTATGTCATTTCCTCAGAAGACTTAACAATCGTAATCATATAGATTATAGATATAGCACAGTTCTTAGCATCTGCAAGTTTAAGTTCCATGTTTGTCTTTTTATCTAGTGGTGATTGTGACTGCCTTGTGAGTTTGCCTCTCTGCCTTTCAGTCTCCTTCCTCATTCTGATGACTGACCTTTTGAATCCTCCTTCACTGTCCTGACTCTTTCTAAAGTGTAGAAGTTGGCGGTGGAGAAGTGTATGACTCAGTGGTTCTTGCTGAGCAAACAGAGTATCAAAGATCAGATCCTAAGAACCACTTAAATGCATGCTGGGTGAACATGGTGGCTCACCTGTAGTTTCAGTCAGGGGATCTCCTAAGCATCCTGGCTTTTGAAACTAGTTTATTGCCAAGCTTTGGGTGAAGAGAGATCAAGATAGATAGCTTCATCAGCCTCTGCTCTCCACATGCATATATACATGGATGTATATGTATCCACGTGTATGCATACTTGCATACACACAAATATGAAAATAAAAAATATAATTAAAACTTAATATATTACTTAATGTCACAGGTTTAAATATTATAATAGTTCTCCATCTTGGTCATTTTGCGGGGGATTAGTTTTGGTCATTGGGGTTTTTTTGTTGTTGTTGTTTGTTTTGTTTGGGTCACTATGACAGATACCTGAGAAAAATAATTTAAAAGTCAGAGGTTTATTTTGACTCATAGCTTTAGTAGCCAGTTACTTGCTATTAACCACTGACTCTTGTAACCAAACAACTTATTAAAGGTAAAAAATTAGATCCCATCTGATGTCAGGAATTATTACAAAACCATAATAATGAATACATGGTATTGGCATATATAGAGAAATGTAGGCCAACGGGATATATCTGTCCAATAGACAGAAATGTAAATAACTAGCTAAGTTTCCAAAGGATTCCAGTGGAAATGGAAAGTATTTTCAATAGATAATAACTAACAATTGACTATTCATAAGCAAAAGGGGGTGGAGACCACCCTTATTTCATACCTTATACAAATATTAATTTGAAATGAGTCATAAACCTAAACTTTACGAAGAAATGTTCATGCCTTTGGGTAAAGCAGTGTTTTCTTAAACAAGACACAAGAAGCCTTAACCATAGAAGAAACAATAAATTTCAGAAAAATTAAAAGCTTATCTTAACTGATATCCTAACATAGATGTACATGCAGGCAAAACACCAATGCAAATAAAATAAACTTATCTAAGAGAATGGGAAGAAAACCAAAGTTAAGGAAAAAACAGTCTTCAAATATAGCATTTGATAAACGATTTTGTAATCAATATGGGAGTGAGGTGTTTGTTCAGGTACTCCAGGAAACCAGAACATGTTGAATCCCTTAGTTCTGAAGGTCCAGGCAGCTGTGAGCTGCTCAGTATGCATGCTGGAAACTGAACTTGGGTCCTCTTCGAGAGCAGTATACACTCAGTCGTTGAACATTCCAGCTCATGCAAAAAAAAAAAAAAAAAAAAGTGATTGCCAGTGAAGATGTGCCTTCACTAGACGGTACAGTTATGAAGAATTTGAGACTAAGTAAAGCAACTAGATTTCTTATACATTAGTAGTAGTTTTGCAAAATGTATCAGCACTTACAAAATTAGTTTGGCATTCACTTGAAAATTAAGCCAGTGGGTGGTGGCACATGCCTTTAATCCCAGTACTGGTGAGGTGATGACAGGTGGACCTCTGTGAGTTCGAGGCCAGCCTGGTCTACAAAGCTCTACAGAGAACCCCTGTGTCTAAATAAATAAGCAAACAAAACAAGCTATACTTTATAACCCAGTAGTTTTACTCTTTAAAATGAAAGCACAAAGATATGTATATGAATGCTTATAATAGATTAATTAATAATTACCCTAAAGTATTCATCAGATAGTACATTGCATAAACTTACAAATAGCCATGTGACAGATTGCTATTCAGCAGGAAAAAGAAATGTACTTCTGATAGCTACAGTGGCATATATGCATTTAAAAAGCCTTATACTAAGTGACAGAAGCTAGGCTTAAAAGACTGAGTACTTTATGATTTCAGTTTACATAACAATTTAGGCAGGACAGAACTATAGGTAGAAATCCTATCAGTGCTTGTCAGGAAGAAAGCATTGACACTGAAGTCTGATCACAAAGGGTTCAGAAGAAATTTGGGGAAGTATGGTAAAAATAATCTATATCTTGTGTTAGTAGTTACACAATTATACTCAGCTGCAAAAGCATCAAACTATACTACAGTTTTAAATTGTAAGTTTTTTAATATGCTCAATGCAAAATCAATAAGTTTTGCTGTTTTGACATATATCCACCAGAGACCTCTTTCTGGGCTGTATGCTGTGCACACTTAGCAAACTTCGTCCAGACTCTGCTCATTAAATGCTATGCTACCATTCTAGATCTGGCCCAGCTGTTGACAGGTACCCATGCTGTTTTTAGTACATTATGATTTGACAAAGAGGCTACTTGATGCTGAAGATGAAGTAATAATGTAATAGTTGAGACTCACCTCTACCTATCAGTGTTCAGCAGTGTGAGATTATAACATATTTGGTGTGATGTGAAAAAGTGAAATTAAAATTACTCAATGTCAGCATGTTGTGGAGACATGCTTTATTTACTTTCCTGAAGCAGGATTGCAGAGAGATTTGCCCCAATTATTATGTCATGCCTCTTAGGTAGTTTTCTGGGTCATTTAGTTCCCTCAGAGCAAGCATTAATAATGAGTTAACGGTCAGGTAATATAAGGCCCATCTAAATTACAAGAAGAAAATCCTAGTTTATAATCTCACCTGGGCTGCTGTTCTTAGGAGGGAGGGTTCAACTGGGCAATTAGGATGCAGAATCAGGAGCACCTCTGTTAGTGAACCCTCAGAAGGAAGGTTCTACTCAACACTTGTAAGAAAAGTAGCCTGGTGTTTGAATGATAAGAAAATTTAGTATTTTCTTCAAAAAAGAAAGGGAACCAGAGAGATGGCTCAGTAGTTAGGACCTCTGGCTGCCTTCCAGAGGACATGAGTGTGATTTCTAATACATTTGTCTCTTAGCTCCAGTTCCTCTGGATCCAAAACCCTTTTCTGGCCTCTGCAGGCACTGCATGTATATGGTATACAGACATACATTGAGGCACAAACATAAAATAAAAATATTTTTAAAAAATACAATAAAAAAGAAAGGAGAATCCCAAACTCAGTTGTTAGCACAGGGCGTAACATGGTGGAATAACAGGACTATGTTTTCATTTCCTAAAATAAACTCTTTAAAGATTTAAATAATTATGTTAAAATGCAAAAAATAAGGTATCATATTCTTGGGAAGAATTTTTTCTCTTTTTACCAGAAGGGATTTCATCACTGAGAAATAACAAAAGTTTTCTTTCTCAAAGCAAGATAGTAGCAATGGGGGGAAATTCACAGAAATTTTATACACACTGAAAAAAATTTAAAAGCTGATTGAATTATTTATACTAATACCATAAGGGTATTTATACCATTATATTTGAAGAACTGACCTAAAGTAAGAGAATAAAGATATCATTAATATATGATTGAGACCTGAGTCCAGTACAAGGGAATACAAGTAATAATTGATACATGAAAAGTATCTTGCTTTGAGTATTGTAAAGAAAAGTATTATGTCAGAAGTGGCATGCCATTTGCTTGCCGATGAACAGAATACTGTTTTAAACTGAGAACACAAGTCCTTTGCCAAAAACTGTGCGTCGTGTGGTGGATCACAGCATGTTGTTTATCGGAAGCATAACATCATTTACCTAGTTGCCAGAAAAGTCCTTCATAAATTTATTTTAAAGAACTTTTTACTGTTGGTGGTAGTACCTGTTTAACCCAACTACTGTGGAAATTGAGGCAGCGCAATTACATAGTGAATTCCAGGCCAGTGCGGGCTACAGAGTAAAAACCTTTTTTTTTTAATGGGTAGAGAAGAAGATACTTCTTTGTTTGTACTTGCTTTTCTTGAGACAATCTTTTTTTATGTATTTATGTATAAGTTTTATACATTGTATTTTGATCATATTCTTCATTCTTCCAACTCCTCCCCCACAGCCAAACTCACCCATATTCATGTTCTCATACACACCCAACTTCATGTTCTTTTTCACTGTTCCTTGCTATTTTTTAATTTAAATCCCATGGAGCCCAGGTTTTATTGAGTAACTAATCCTGAGCATTGGGTCTGCCCAATATACCAGGTGTCACTTCATTGAAAAAAACTGGCTTTCTCTCTCCGTACAGCAAATACTAATAACTCCTCAGCTCGGGGTGGGACTCTATGTCCACTTTCTCTCCTCCATGCTAAGATTTTGTCTGACTTGGGATCATGTGACTCTTTTTCATTAAGTTGCCTGCACATTACAACTATAAGGTTGTATCTTTATTATTCTGTTCCTTGTTCAACAGCCAGCCACCCCAACTCGCACAATAGCCGCAACCCCAATTCAGACACTTCCACAGAGCCAGACAACACCAAAGCGAATTGATACTCCCAGCTTGGAGGAGCCCAGTGACCTTGAGGAGCTTGAGCAATTTGCCAAGACCTTCAAACAAAGACGAATCAAACTTGGATTCACTCAGGTAGGATGACCTCTGATCTACCTCACTCTCTGTTGCTGTGATAAAACACTAACCAAACCAACTTGTAAAGAAAAAGGCTTTATTCAGCTTTCAGTTCTGCCCATCAGTGAGGGAAGCTGGAGGAGGAACCTGAGGTGAACACTGAAGCAAGTGGAAACATAGAGGAATACTGCTGTCTTTTTCCACTGTCCCTACCAGCCCAGGACCACCTTCCCAGGAATGGCACTGCCCACAGTGTCCTGGGCCCTCTTATATCAATTAGCAGTCAAGAAATGTTCTATTGGGGCTGGAGAGATGACTCAGGTTAAGAGCACTGGCTGTCTAATTCTCAGAAACCACATAGTGGCTCATGAGATCTGGTGTCCTCTTCTGTCTTGTAGGCATAACATAGTATACATAATAAATTTTTTTGTAAAGAGATGCTCTATTGATATACCCAAAGGCCAATCTGGTAGAGATAACTGTTCAATTAAAATTCCCCCTTTCCAAATCTGTCCCATTTGACAACCTGTTTTACCATTGCGGTCTTTTGAGGCTGGCTGTGAATACTTTCTGAGGAGTTGGATGTTTCTCGTCATACCGATTTAGAGTTTAAAATTTACAATTTTAAAATATTGTGCATTTGGTTATGTTATGTCCATACATTTATTTGTGATATAATATTAGGTTAAAAATTTCCAAGTGTGTTTCACAACACAGGCCTCCGAAATTGTATCAGTAAAATGTGTGTTTTAGTAGACCTTGTTAGGGGGATATGACTATGCTAAGGATTTTGTTAAAGAACATGTAGTGGTAGAGCTTACACTACTACATATGTAAAGTGAAAAGAGTAAGGACTGAAGTCTTTTGAAAGATTTATTTAAAGCTAGATTGGGGATAGAGAGTGCTCCCCTCCTTTCAATCTACACTGAGATTAGTCAAGTAAGAATCTATTGAAGATTTTTTTAAGTAAATTAATCAAAATTCAAATCTTTTAACGTCAGCTAGCAGAGGCTTGAAAGGTGAAATGAGTGTGCTTTTAATGGCTTAAACAAGCGTTTGGGTACACAGCATTTTTTTTTCTAAGTGCTGACTCTGACCATACTCCCTAATTAGCCTGTCAAAAACAATGCTTTGAGAGCAGGAAAGGAATTACATTTTTATTTATGTAAAATGGATAAAGATTATTAGCTGAAAAAAAATCTTGAAGTATGGATTGAATTGTATATTTATAGATTCAGGAAAAACTGATGTTTTCTTTCCAGAAAAGCTTCCATTCATATGCTTTCTAAATTAGGTCGTTTTGAAAGTACATAATACACCACCTGCTCTGGTAGATAAAAAATCAAAAAATCAAAAGTGACTTCACTGTCTACTGTATTCTAGATGTTGTTAGATTTCTTTTATTCTTCGAAGATTTAGTTTTGCTCAGAGAAACTGTATATTGGGAATTTAGAATACATACAATTTTACATGAACTACAGTTAGGTTTTTTGAGGAGTTTCAGATATGAGGAAACAAAATAAGGAGGTGGTGCTTGCCGCCAGGCCTGATGATCTGAGCTTGATCCCCAGAACCTGCTTGGTGCACTCATACACAGGTACATCTGCACACGCCCAAACACTTACACACAAAATAAATAGGTAAATATAAAACTTTTAATTACAATTCAGTAACATTTTAGTAATTTTGAAGCACTTAAATGATGTGATTTGTTTTAGACATAAAAATAAAGATAAACTAGATTGATAGAGATAAACTAATAGACCAAGAATGCTTAACGGTGGCTAGGTTTTGGCTATCAGCACATTACACTCTGGGGTTCTTTGATAAACAGTTGCATAAATGCTAAATCAAAGATACTAGGTTTTTCAAAATCTTTACCTTTAATCAAACATTGGTTTCCCTTTCACTTTTTGTGACTCTTGATTCAATATATGACCACTGAGTGGATGGAAATCAATCCTTCTCTCCCCTTCCTCTTCCTTCCTTCCCTCCCTTTTTTTCCTCTCCCCACTTCTCATTCTTCCTCTTCCCACTTCCCCCCATACACACTATACCTCTACCCCAGCATCTTACTCTGTTTTATGATTTGTTTTGTTTTGTTCTTAGATGACTACTACTACTTATTTTTCAGAATGGCTGATACAGAACTGGGAATAGTTTGCAAGTCTTGCCTCATGTATCATAGTACTTACTGCTGGTACAAGATGGGAAAATCAGCTACTGAACTTTGTTTTTAGTTCATCTACCTTATTGTAATTATTCAAAAGGAGCTATGTATTCAGTTTATTCGTATTTATATATACATACAGTATTCAGGTTAATTCTTGAGATAAATCCCTGTTCTTTGGTTAGATGCATATTGTAAATGGTTATTTTCTAATTATGTGTTTATCATTTCTTTATAAGCAATGGGTAAGTAGTATATGCCATTACATTATTAGAAATCATATTGTAGTATATAGTATTTTTCAGATGCAGTACATTGATTCATTATTTTCACTGCCCCCTTGCTCCTTTACTCCATTTGTTCTTTTTAGTAAAGGTCAAAGGGATACAATATAGTTTATATTATATATGTTGAAATCAACTGATTGAGACTGCTTACTTGTATGAAGAACCCAAGAACTATAGTACTACTAAACCAAGATGTACCAAATTAATGAAAATTAGCATATTAAGCAAGGGACCTCTCATAGTAATTTTTCATTGCTGTGAAACATCACCATGACCTAGGCAACTATGACCATCATGGTGAGGAGCATGGTACAGACAGGCAGGCATGGTGCTGTGTGTGTGTGTGTGTGTGTGTGTGTGTGTGTGTGTGTGTGTGTGTGTAGGAGTGGGGGCATCAAATATATGAACCTGTGGGGGACATTCTCATTCAAACCATCATATTCTATTCCCTGGCCCTCATAGGCTTGTAGCCATATCATAATGCAAAATACATTTCTTCCAACTTCAAAAGTCCCCATAGTCTTTGAATCTCAAGGCTGTTTCAAAGTCCAAAACCTCTTGTGAGTCTCAAGGCTACCCCCTAATCTGTAACCACCTGTAATACCAAAAAGCAAATTACATTTTTTTCAACATACAATGGCATAGAATATACATTAAGCATTCCAAAAGAGAAGAGTAGGAGGAAATACAGGACGAGAGCAAGACTGAAAACCATCAGGTTTCATCAGGGCAAGGTCTCCAGTTCTAGTTTAATGTCAAGGGGCTCAGTTGGTTTCTCACATTTTCTACTACTTCCAGCTTTGTTTGACTGCAGTACATTTTCTGTGTGTGTGTCGGACTGATTCTACTCCCTGTGTACAGCTCTCCTTGGCAGATATCCAGGACTCTGGCATCTCCAGTATCTTAAGGTCTCCAACATATCTCAGGCTTCACTTTGATGACTTCATGCGAAGGTTTCTTAGTCTTCCATACAGGGACTCTTGTCCCATGCCTGGCTTCATTGACTTTCCTCTATCTCAAGAGATCTCAGTGGCTTTCCTTTATCTCAGAGAAAGATTCCACAACACCTTTATTGTTAAATAATTTTTTGACTCTAAAGCAAGAACAACATGACCAGTGCTGCCAAGTTCTTCTGCCTGCTGGTACTGGAATGTGGCCCTTCCTTGAATTAATTTACATAAGCTTTAATGTGTTGTTACTCTTTAGGAACAAATTAATTCCTTACTTAGGCCTTTTGTTTTCACAAGTTGCAGGCTTTACTAGGTGGGGTCTTGCTCTAAGGTACTACTCACTTTATTCCATTTTTCCTTATTTTTTTCATCACAAACCTTGGCTCCATCATTAAATTTTCTGGCGCTCTTTTTCTTCTCAAACTGTATGTTTTATATTTCCATTTGCTCTTCTTTTTTATTATATACCTGTATAAGAATGATCACTAATAACCACATGACAGAGTCAATATTAGGCTGTGTTGAAATCCCCTCTGCCTATAAAATCAGTCTAAAAACTTTATTTAACCTCAGACAGATTCTTAGAACAAGGGCAAAAAACAACCACATTATTTGCCAAAATTTCACAAGAATCCTCTACAGCCTAGTTGCTAATATTGTTCCCTTCTAAGACCTTTTGAACTGGGCCTCCGTTGCCCACTTTGCTCTTACTATTGTCTTCCAAGCTCTTTTCAAGGATGACCCTACTTTACAGCATTGAACCACTTTCCTCATCAATAGTCCTAATGTCTTAAACATGCCTCCAGAAAACCAGCATGGTCAGGCCTATCAGTCGCCCATTTCCTGGTACCAACTTCTTTCTTGTTATTTTTCTATTGCTGTAAAGAGACATCATTTTTGTTCTTAAAAAATAATATGTTGGCAGGTGACCGAGGCAGGCTAGTCCAGGCAGAGGCTGCCACCAGAACAGGTGCCGGTTCCACGCAGCGAGTGGCAGAACTGACGAGTGGAGTTGGCAGATAAAAGGCGTACAGGACATAATAAATAGACGTAAGGGTAAACATAAAGCTGAATATTTATTACTTAAAGAAGAGGGAGACAGAGAGACATGGAGACAGGCATAGAGAGAGACAGAGACACGTGTGCACACGCCGAGAGACGGGCACAGAAGAGGAAGAGTTAAGATGGCAACGAGGGAGGTCAGAAGTGGCTGGGAGTGGGCGTGACTTGCCCTTAAAGGGACCAGAGCATAAGAATAACATTCCCGGATCCTTTTTATAATAAAAAGTAGGTTAGGCATTACAGTTTGAAGGAATTGGGGTGACGAATTCTCAAGACTGCTTCCGGCTGATTTGTGGGCGTCGTCTTTGGGGGGGTGGGAAGATCAGAGAGAAGGCTGCGTGCTGGTCACATTCTGGCATAGTTGGTCTCTGCTCCCGACAGGTATTTTGTGTCGTGGAAATGTCTGGTGTCCCTTGTACCTGGTTAGGGTGTTGGCAGAACAGAGGACAAAGTTAAATTAAGAAAAAAAAAGTTTTAGGACCAGGGAATTTTACGGTGGGTTCTTTAATTCGGCTCCCTGGAACTCACAAGAACTCCTTGGGTTTGTAAAAACAGAAATTTTAGACATATGTATTGTATAATGGCTGTGACATACTTTTGTACAATGAAAAGTATTTTTATTTGTTGAGGCAACCTGGCAAAACCTCTCAGCTATCAAACTGTCAGAGATCTTTGAGAAGGATAAGATTTTACTTGAGTTACTGATTAAAAAATGACAGAGAACTTACTTGGTTGGCACCCATACCTACTCTTTTGGGTCCTCCCTGGTCGCTGAAGGTTGCATTTGACCTTTGCTGCTTAGTGCAGAGCCTGTCAGGCTTTAGAAGACCCTGTGGGCTAAGAAATCTGTAGGAAGACAGGCCTACCTTACCCGGGCAGCTAGGCTGTCGATTCCAGTGATTCTGTCCACGTCTGGAGGTCTTTAGTTTAGGTGAAAGGCAGTTTTGCCCAATGGTCAGCATTTGGCAGTTGAAGCGAACTGAAGATGGACGTTGTTCTGTGACCGTTTGTTTTCTGTCTTCTTGGAGGAAACAGAGTGCTTGCTAGGAGCCAACCTGTCTCTTTTTGTTATGAAAAGTTTTTTAAATAATTAAATACTTAAATATCACATTCCCCAGATCTCTGAGCAGTTGGTGGCTGTGTATTAGGTATAGCTGCAGTATAGAATCTGTCTGGAAGGTTGGGTCTGAGCTTGACTATACCCAGAGCATAAGAATAACAATCATGATTAGGGAAACTTATAGAAGTTTATTGGGGCTTAAAGTTCTAGACTGTGAGTCTATTTCCAACATGGTAGAGAGCATGTCAGCAGACAGTCCTTGTAGTAGACCAGTAGCTGAGAGATCACATTCTGAGACACAATTAAGAGGCAGAGAGAGTTAATTGGAAATGGCATGGGCTTTTGAAAATTCAAAGGTCACACCTTCTAATCCTTCCCAAACAGTTCCACCAAATAGGGGCTAAGTCATTCAAATATTTCAAACTACTACAGGATCTACTGCTTTTTATTGTTTTAAATAATCCTAAATTTAATGAAATTGTATTACAAATCTCCATTAAGTGAATTTGCTTTTTACTGCCATTGTTCTTAGTGGATTGGTAGCACAACTTTGTTTATAGCTGACAACTTATGTTATTGGTAGTTGGAGGGGGCAGGGAGGCATGCCCACAGAGGCCAGAAATTTAACTATAATAACTGGCCAGTGAGCTCCAGAGATCTCTGCATATCTGCATCTCTCCAGTGCTGGGATTACAGGCACATTATCTTCATCTTCTTTAGGTGATAGGGACCTAAATTTGTTTATGCTCATGGGGCAAGGACTCACTGACTGAGCCTTCCTAGTCTTATGTTATTGCTCCTTAAACTTAAAATAATAATGTGGATTTTAATAAGCATTTTCCTTATTCTTACTTGTCAAAATCGTTAGTTTTCAGAGTAGGATATTACAGGTATTTGTGAAAATATTTAGTGAAATATGCAGTTAACGTGTCAGAAGACATTTATTGTCACTTAATGTCATATACTCAAAAGACTCCATGTTTTATTTATCCCCAGATTTCTAGAAAGCTATAATCAAAACAAAATGATGAAAACACAAATATATGTGACTCATAAAGTATAAGTTTGAGTCCCTGACATGTAGTAGGCACTGTTTAATGGAGTAGCAATAATAAATATATAGATGAAGATTAATTTACCTATCCATATCTTTAGATACATTTGTATAAAAACAATAGTATTACTGCCCCTCTTCACTCTACCTTGGCTCTCTAAGTTTTACTATAATTAGAATGAAATTGATTAATAATCTACTATAGTTCTACTTATTCAAAGCCTACATTGAAAAGTCTTTGTATTTGTGTTGCTCAGTACCTTCACCACTAATCGCTACTGAGTACTTGAAAGGGTAGTGGTGCTGAGAAGGTAAATGTTCGTTTATTTGCTTTTCTACAATTCTAAATTTAAGCAGTCACTTATAAGTAGTGACTGATGGCAGGCATAGTGTATATAGCTTTTGAGGTTAAATATTCAGTATACTTCATTTTATATTATAGTTCCACATTTGTCCTGAATTTCTTAATGAAAGGTATTCATAGTTAGACTCTTGGCACATGCTTATAAGCTCAACACTTGGGAAGCTATGTATAACATTGTAAGTAAGAATCAGGAGCTCAAACCAGGTATAGCTAAATAACAAATTTAAGACCACTCTAGGTTTCATGATACCTCTATTTAAATAATAGTAGTAGTAAATTAAAATGAATAAAACCACAATTACCTGCTTTTTAAATACATCTTTTCTTTTACTCCACATATAATAGACAGTCTGATCTCAAAAATATGAATCTAGGAGATTAAAAGAACTCAGATAATCCCAACTCAATTATGTTCCTAAAGCCAGGGCATAATAGCACAAGCTTAGAATCCTGGCACTTTAGAAACTGGGACAGGAAGCTCACAAATTCAAAGTCAGTTTTGGGCCCAACAGATTGGGGCTAGAGAGATTGCTCATTGGTTAAGAGCACTTGTTGTACTTGTAGAGGACCTAGTTCAGTTCCCAGCTTCTTTTGAAGGCACACAGTGATCTGTAACTCTAGTTCCAGATGTGATGCCTTCTTCTAACCTCTATAGGCATTGCACACATGTGCTATATATACATACATGAAGCCAAAAGATTAATACACCCAAAATAAGTAAAAATCTAAAAAATAATTAATTACAAATAATGTTGCAGGTCTGTTGAGAGTTGAGTCTCTCACAGTAGAGTTAGCTGTGCATATTTTGAATGAAAAATGCTATACTTTTTTGCCCTGTCACTAATCTAGTTGAAGTGGTTGTGTGAGCTATTTAAACTCCATGAGCTTCTCCTATTATCTATAAAATAACTATTAAGATACATCTTTTTAAAACTAGAACAAGAGAGATCCAGCTGGAAGAAAAGCACTGGGTACATTTCAAAGGTGATAGACTCATAGAGAAAGGCATCTTTTGTAATATATTCAGAGGATCATTGTTCTGTTTTAGTAAGGTTACCAAGTTTCCAGTGCCTATGAAGGTTTGACTAAATGGGTCAAACCTCTCTGCTGTGAATTTCTGTCTCTATAATGGCTCCAAACGTGGTCTTTTAGAATACCTAGTTTTGTGGCCAACTTTGAAATCTAAACTAAGTGAAAATAGATTTTTTTTTTCACAGCTTCCAGAAATACTTACGAGGAAAAACTCTAAAGAATGAAGGGTCATTTCTAAATTTTGAAGTGTTTTTTTATGAAATTTGGTTGGTTCAGAAACTCCTGGTTAAGACTCATGATCTGGCCTCAATCCCCAGGACCTACATGGTAGAAGGAGAGAGCAAAGTTGTCCTCTGACCTCAACATGGGCACCATGACACTCTTGTATCCACACATACATTAAATGAATAAATGAGTGAACGAATATGCAAGAATAAGAATAACTTGCTGAACTATCTAAACATCTAATCCCTATCAGTGACACAGATAGATTTAAAAGGATACTCAGATTATTTTGGTTGTATTAATGGAGAGGCATTAGTATATCAGAACTTTGAAGACTTAGAATTTGGTATGGTGATTATAATTATATACGGTAACAAGAAGAGACTCAAAATAGAAAGCCCTTGAGGTAATATTGAAGACTTCTGTAATCAGGGCCCTGCTGAGATCTCCCTATAGTTCTGGGCTCTGCTTTGGGGTAAAGTTGATAGAAAAATGGAGTAAATAGAAGATGGCTAATTGTTTTTCTAGAACAGCAGTTATTGGAGTAGCCTTTCAGAGTAGAAGTTGGAAACATTAATGACCTGAATCTCTTTTCCTTTCTCCCCTTTTCTGTTCTATATTATTCAGGGTGATGTTGGGCTCGCTATGGGGAAATTATATGGAAATGACTTCAGCCAAACCACCATCTCTCGCTTTGAAGCCTTGAACCTCAGCTTTAAGAACATGTGCAAGTTAAAGCCGCTTTTAGAGAAGTGGCTAAATGATGCAGGTAAGTAACAATAGTAAGAAATTTCTTAATTGTTCGTGGGATTTTACAGGAGGGATTATTCTGTGAATTGAGGTCTTTACTATATTGCTGATAAAACAGAATGTAGACGACATTAATCCTATGAGACTTTTATAAATTATGATTATGTAGATCAGAGAGATATTTCATTAATTAGTTAATATTCCAGTAATTGTCGCATAAATAACAAGCAATAATTGTAGCCTCTTCATGTTTCTGTTAAAAATGGTCACCTTTCATAGAAAAAAGTTATGCTTCTGGTCTTGAATTATTTATTTTCTGTTGAGATATCCTTGCAGAAATTTTGAATTTTGAGTCACATAATCATAGACTTCAGGAGCTAAAAAGAAACCACAAAGATGTCTAACCATGTTGTTTTTATTGTAGATAGATACAAAATTTAGGCCTTTGGATAAAAAGAACTTGAGACACTCCCACACCTCTAGCATAGGGGTGAAGTTTAGCTAGCTGTTGTTGTTGGGTTTTGGTTTGGTTTGGTTTTTTGTTTTGTTTTGGTTTTTTTGTTTTGTTTTTCAGTCACAGGCAAGAACCACTGATGTGCTCCATCTCAATTTATAAGCAGTAGAAAGAAATCTACTGTAACATGCCCTGGATTGTTCAGCTGTTAAATAACAATACCCTCTTGTCTTTAAAGAAGTTAGAAGTACTCTCTCCCTACTGTGTTTGAATTATGTTGAGAAACTGAGAAATCATCTCTGAAATTAAATATTAAATATCCAGTGATTTCCGAGAATTTTCTTCTTTTGTATCCTCAGAGCTTATTAACAAACAAAAGAAGAGAACTAAAGGAAATATGAGTGAAAAATACAGCCTTTGTAGTCTCAGAATCAAACCAAAAATGAATGGTGACAAAAGATAATCCTGAGACAAAGAATGCTAATAATAGCAGTACAGAATTGGTGGTAGTGAGCAGTGCTTCAGTGTGAATTATATTGCAAATGTCACACTAACATCAAGCCGTAAATATTTGGTCAGTTTTATTGTTCATATATATTCTGTTTGTGAATCCTTAAGCTCAGCTGTGTTTCCCTGTATTTTCTTCACTCTTATAGAGAACCTCTCATCTGATTGTACAGCATCTAGCCCAAGTGCCCTGAATTCTCCAGGGTTGGGGGCTGAGGGCTTGAATCGTAGGAGGAAAAAACGCACCAGCATAGAGACCAACATCCGTGTGGCCTTAGAGAAGAGTTTCATGGAGGTCAGTGAGGTTGACTTTTCATCTGTATCTGGTTGTGACCAGTACTACTGTTGGGGACTATAGATACTAAAGCATAGTCTTGTCTTCCTCCACCCTGGTGAGCATCTTAATATGGAGGAAGTAAGATACTATAAGACTGACACTTGATTACTGCAGGGCTCAAGAGAGACCTTGGTTCTAATTATGTGAGCATTTGGTAGGAGGAGCATGGGATTAATCCTACAGACTGGAAGAGGTGGGAGAAAAGTACCTCAGGCAGAGCAATTTCATGAGCATAGGCCTCCAGAGGAAACCATACCTGTTCCAGAAGAAACACGTGTGATTTGGTTGCCTCAATTTTAGCATCTTTAATGTTTGGAATGGTATTTTAAGGACACAACACTAATGACCGTGAATGTTCTTTTACGTAGTTCAAGTTAATTCAACAGATATTTGGCTTTGAGAGAGAGAGAGAGAGAGAGAGCGCGAGCGAGCGCACGCGCAAGTGAGCTCTGTTTACTTGAGGAAACATTGATTCAGGAGTCTATTGGTTTTGCCTCTTGTTAAAGTGTGGTGGGGCACTTCACTTGATTTAAAAATTAAATTTCTGCACTTATGAAATTATCTTTTTTCTTGCCTCAGAAGCATAGTATGAGGTCCAAGGTAGGTAGTAAGCAAAAAGCACTGAGAAATGCATACATTGCTAGTAATATGTAAGTTTGTATTCTTTTGTTAATGTTAAGATTAATAGACCTTAGCCAGGCATGAGGCATTTTAATTTCAGCCCCTGGGAAACAGAGTTGGGTGAATCTCTGTAAATTTGAGGTCAGCCTGGTCTACATAGGTCCCGGTTTGATTCCTAACACCTACATGACAACTCACAACCATTTCAGGTCCAGGAAATTTAGTGCTGACTTCTGGCCTCTGAAGACACTATACAAAACTACAGGCAAAACACTCACATACATAATAAATCTTTTTTTAAAAAAAAAAAAAGAAGAAGAAACAAGTGGCGCATGCCTTTAATCCCATTACTAGGGAGACAGAAGCAGGCAAGTCTCTTGAGTTCAAGGCTAGCCTGGTCTACAGAATGAGTTCCAGAACAGGCTCCAAAGCTACACAGAGAAACCCTGTCTGCTGTCTGGCGAGGGGGAGGGGAGGAGAAAAAGAAAAAAGATTTTTAGAGATAAAATTTAAATGTAGAGCATTTGTCCCTGGATTCAATCTCCTATGTGACAAATATATAAGTTGAAATTCTAAAAAGGTGGACTTCCCCCCCACTTTTAGAATCAAAAGCCTACCTCGGAAGATATCACCTTGATTGCTGAACAGCTCAACATGGAAAAGGAGGTGATTCGCGTTTGGTTTTGTAACCGCCGCCAGAAGGAAAAAAGAATCAATCCACCAAGCAGTGGTGGGACCAGCAGCTCACCTATCAAAGCAATTTTCCCCAGCCCAACCTCACTGGTAAGAATGGGTGTGGAAGAGACAAGCTCTTCACGGGCTAATTTATAGTCTTACAAATGGCCTATTAGGGGAATTCATTTCCTAGCAGATGTCTTAGTTCCTGTCTATTACTGCAATAAGATGCCGTGAATGACTATGGCATCTTTGACAAGAGAGCAGTTAATTTCAACTTACACTTTCAGAGGGTGGGTCCTTGGTGTTGGAATATAGGGACAGCAGAAAGCTCATGTTTTGATCTTCAAGTAGGAGACAGAGAGAAACTGCTGATGGGATGATCTTTTGAGTTCTCAAAGTCCACCCTAGTGACACACCTCCACTAAGATCACACCTCCTAATCCTTCCTTACTCCCAGCTGGGGACCAAGAATTCAAACATAGGAACCAATGGGAGCCATCATTATTCAAACTATAACAGTTAAGGAAGTGTGTGTGTGTGTGTGTGTGTGTGTGTGTGTGTGTGTGTGTGTAGCATACATGTTGAATAAATATATAAAATGTCTACTCTTAAGTATTTCCAAAATTATGAAATTTTTCATTGTAAACCCAAGAACTTAACGGTTTCCTTTATTTTTGGAGGTAAATAATTTGAATTCTTTTCTGTTTCTTTGCAATTTTTTTTCTGTAGCTAATAAGGTTACACTGCAACTATAATGGTAGATTTGCTCCTGATTGCTAGTCACCTAGAAAAAAAAGGTTATGTTCCTTCCTGTTCAGTCCCAAAGCCCATTTTAGTAAACTTACATAATTAAGTGACAGCAAATTCCCAGATATGAATAGATATCTCAGATCTTCACTCTCAGATAGTAGGTCAGCATTTCATATAGAACCTTATTGCATCACTTCTTCATTCACATTAGAACGTTATTCATAGATGGAAGAAACATGCCATGGGCATAGGACTCCCTCATTCACTTTTTCTTCATTTTAGGATAATTATAGATCATTGCCAGATGATGCCAGACAGACTTCCAAAGATGGATAGATTGTTAAGTCTGCATTTTTGTTCTTGTTAATCTGCTCTTATTTTATTTTAATATTATTTCATACTAGTACCTCCCCCTTAGGTTTTTGAGACAGGGTTTCTCTGTGTATCCTTGGCTGACTTGAAACCCAACAGAGATCTGCCTGCCTCTGCTTCCCAGGTGCTTGAATTAAAGGCAATGTGGCACCACGCCTGGCTCCACAAGGTTTTTAAAACTAAGGTCAGCATTATTTATTGAGTGAAAGTTGTAGATTATTATATGGTAAAGTTTTAATCATAAATATGATATGTTAGTTACAAAATCATAGTCATTAGCTAACAGTTTTGTGTGACTTGTTGTTTTTAGGCTTAGCTACCATAGGAAAAAGATAGTGTCTTACAAAATCATAGGATACTTATTGTAATATTTGAAAAGGAAATGCTAAGGTGTTTTAAAATCTGCTTCACAGCCGAGCAGGGATGGTGGCACACCTTTAATCTCAACACTCTGGAGGCAGAGGCAGGTGGATCTCTCTGAATTTGAGGCCAGCCTGGTCTACTGAGTGAATTGCAGGACAGTCAAGGCTACACAGAGATCCTGTGTCGAGAAATCAAAAGAAAATCTGCTTCACTAGAGCTGAACATTGGTTATATCCAACCTCATTTTTATTAGTTCTTTGAAAATTTTAGTATATTTTGATTCTGTTTTCCCTTCCCCAACTCCTGCAACTCCAAACACACACACAGACACACATACACATACACACAACTTGTGTCACTTTCTTTTAAAGCCATCAGGACCAAGTTGTGCTGTCTATGTATTCTTAGGTATATGATTATCCACTAGAGTATGATTAACTTACCAATGGTACACCTTAAAGAAACCTCTCCTGCTCCCAACAGATGTCACAGGTAGGAGTTGGAGTTGATGCCCACCTCCCTGCACTGTGGGATTTTATCAGTGGGTCCTATGCATGCTGTCATAATTGCTGTGAGTTCATATGTACAGTGCCCTTCTGTTTCAAGAAAACGGTTTCCTTGTAATCACCCACCTTCCCTGGATCTTAGAATCTTCCCTTTCCCTCTTCTGCAATGATCCCTGAGCCTTAAAAAGAGTGGGTGTGGTATAGATGTCCGTTTGTTTGTTTGTTTGATTTTTGATTCTTGAGGACAGGGTTTCTCTGTGTTGCCCTGGCTGTTCTGGAACTCATTTTGTAGACCAGGCTGGCCTTGAACTCACAGAGATCTGCCTGCCGCTGCTTCCTGAGTGCTGGGAATAAAGGGGTGCACCACCACTGCCTGGCTAGATGTCTACTTTAGGAACACATGTTCCTTAGTCTCCTATTATGTGCATCATGACCAGTTGTGAGCCTCTGTGTTAATCTGCATCTAGTTCTAAAAGGAGCTTGTCTGATGAAAGTTGAGAGATGCACTAATCTGTAATGATAATTATTTGGAAGCTGGTTTAATACTATGTTCATTTAGCAGAGTAATATTGGGCCTATGCTGTCTAACCCTGGGTCCCTGGCCCCAATAACAGTATACACCTATTGTCTCAGGACTCAGGAGGAAGAAGCAAGTTGATCTCTGTATTGAGGGCCAGCCCAGCTACAGCTATATACTAAGGTTTTTTTGTTTTGTGGTTTTTGGGGGTTTTTTTTATTTTGGACAGGGTTTCATTGTGTTACCCTGGAACTATCTCTGTAGACCAGGCTGGCCTGGAACTCAGAAATCTGTCCACCTCTGCCTCTGGAGTGCTGAGATTAAAGGCGTGCACCACTATACCTCACCATAAGATTGTCTTTTTTTTAAAAAAAAAAAAAAAAAAAAGCAGGTCAGTGGTGGCCCATGCCTTTTAATCCCAGCACTTAGGATGCAGAGGCAGGCAGATCTTAGGGTTCAAGGCCAGCCTGGTCTACAGAATGAGTTCTGAGATAGCAAGAGCTACACAGAGAAGCCCTGTCTTGAAAAAAACAAAAACAAAACAGAAAAAGAATCTGCTTCACATTCTCTACCATTTAGTTAAGAATAAAAACAAGACAATTAATCCTGGAGCCAGAAAATCAAAAGTAAAAACAATATAAGCACTGATGCTATCAAATAGTTCTCTTGTTTAGGTACTCTTGACAGTTAAACTATTTCTGACTGATATATATATAGTCTGTCAGACTCAACATTATTCAACTTTAAGGCCCATTCCAGTTTTGCTTATGTTAACATGCATTTTTTTTTCTTTTCTGACCTCTAGGTGGCAACCACTCCAAGCCTTGTGACAAACAGTACAGCAACTACCCTCACAGTCAACCCTGTCCTTCCCTTAACCAGCGCTGCAGTGACTAATCTCTCTCTTACAGGTAAGCAGCAACCAATTCACAAGCTATTAAGCAGAAGGCCTGCCAAATCATGAAGGTGCTACTTAAGTTATGAATTGCTTTTTTTAAAAAAAATCTATTTCTAGGGGTCTAGGGAGATTGCTCAGTTAGCGTGATCATGAAAACTAGAGTCCAGATACAAAGTGCACACTTCAAAGTCAAGTGGGCTTAGCAGCTCATTCCTAATCCCAGTGCTGGGGAAACAGAAAGGGATTCCTCAGTACAAGCTGGTAGCCTCTCCATTCTCCTACTCCTGCCTTGGTATATGGCAACTCTGAGTTTGTACTTCTCTTGAAGCTCCAACAAAGGGATTAATTCCCACCTCAATCATAACTTTCTTCTTCACTAACTGTCGTCCTATGATTGGTTTCTCTACCACTACCCATTTTTTCCTCTTTCCCATCCCTGGAAATCTCATTACTTTGTATGTTTCTTTACTGCCATTTGGAATGGGGTTTAAGAAACATGGAAAAATATTTTCTCCATCTACCACTTTATAATAAAACACGTGATTTTTTTTTTTTTCCAGAAAGGGTTTCTCTGTAGCTTTGGCGCCTGTCCTGGAACTAGCTCTTTTGTAGACCAGGCTGGCCTCAAACTCACAGAGATCCGCCTGCCTCTGCCTCCCGAGTGCTGGGATTAAGGGTGTGCGACACCACCTCTGGCTACTTGTTAAATGATGTATTTGTCTTCACTTTTTCATGTGCTTAGCACATAAACAGTCCTGGCAAACATTTCTAGAGTGGATGTAAGATAGCATTCCTCCAGAAAGAAGTGCCTCAAAATTACACTCACCTATGAGTTCTGTCTCCAGTTATCTTTCTAAAATGTTTTATAACGACACAAATGTATTTCTCAGGAAGATAATAGCAATTTGAATTAGTTACCTAACAATGGAGGTCCAAGATACAGGTAGGATAATGAACAGAATTAAAAGGAGAAATGGATAGTTCAGCAATACTCCACTTGTAATGATTAATTTGAACTATGTCTTATTATCAAAGATATGCAATACTTGAAAATTATCAACCAACTTGACCTAGCCATCATGCTTGTGTAAAAACTACCTTTTCAAGCTTACCTGGAACATCCTTCTTTCAGGACATTTTCAACCAGGAAACACGGCTCAATAAATTAAAAGGTTAAAATCATAGAGTGTGTGTGTGTGTTTGTGTGTATTTTAATTTATGTGCATTTGTGTTTTGTCTGCCTGTATGTCTGTGTGAGGCAGTCAGAGCCTCTGGACTGGCGTCATAGACAGTTGTGAGCTATCAATGTGGGTGTTGGGAATTGAACCTGGCTCCTCTGGAAGAGCAGTCAGTGCTCTTAAACACTGAACCATCTCTCTAGCCATTTTGGGGGGTTGTTTGTTTGTTTTTAAAGGCAGCTGTAACCCCAGCTGACCTGGAACTCAATTTATAGATTGGGGTGACCTTAAACTCACAGAAATCCACCTGCCTCTGCCTCATGAGTGCTGAGATTAAAGGTGTGCCACAACACCCTGCTATGTTGTCTTTATAAAAATCAACAGGAGAAAAAAAAAAAACAAACTTGACATTCTCGGATGTTTGGAAATTAACATATGGCCAAGACCCTGTGAATTTAAAGAATTAAAATCATATAAAATATATTGTCCTTTTAGAAATTAACAACAGATATTTGTGGTATCCTCAAATATTTGGAAATTAAACTAGAAGTGTATGCCAAAGAAGAAATCAAGAAATTAAGAAAAATTTGAAAATTGAAGATGAAGCATCACAGTGGCAGTAGTGATGCAGTGTGACCCAAGCGGGGAGGGCTGGTCATCATGACAGCCAGTCCCCATTGGCAGAGACACCAGAGAAACAGTTAAGCTTCTGGGAGTATACTGCATACCTATGACTGTAACCCTTGGCAAGAAGAGAATTAATGCAAGGCTAGCTTAGGCAGATAGTGGGGCCCTTTCTTGAAAAAAATAAAAAAATCATCATATAGAAAAAATTAGTCCCAGTGTAAGCAGAAAGGGCAAATGACAAGAATTATAGCAAAAAATAATGAAGTAAGTTGGGGAAAAAGCAATGCAACTAAAAATTAACAAATTCATCTACAATCAAGAAAAAAGAAAGCAATGCATATTATCAAAATCAGTAGCTAACAGAACCAGAATAGAACAGTGTGGTGTCCCATATCTTTAATCCAAGCACTCAGGAGCAGAGGCAGGTGGATATCTAAATTCAAAACCAGTCCGGTATGCATAATGAGATTCAGGACAGCTAGGGCTTCATAGAGAGAACCTACCTCAGAAACAAGCAAACAAAAAACATAATTAAAATGTTATAATTAGGATATAGTTCATGATTTTGTTTTGTTTTGTTTTGAGATGGGGCTATCCTTGACCTCAGTCCTATTTTAGCCTCCCAAATAGCTAGAATTAAAGGCACATGTTCAGCTTATAGCTCACATTTTTTAGTGTATAATTTTTAAGTGTTCAGTTCAGTGGGTTTTGATATACTGAAAACATGTGGAACTGTTATAATTACCTAATACTGGAATAAGTCCATAAATTATTAGTCCTCCCCCATCCAGGCATTATTCTTCTACTCTATCTCATTGTATTGCCTACTTTGAGCATTTATAGAAATAAATTCATACAAGTAAGTGGCCCTTTCAGTAACTTTATCAATATTGTAAAATATATAAGTACTTCCCTTTCAGGGCTGAATGGTATTCCATTCTCTGGATGTGCAGCATTTTGTTTACTATTTTGAGTCAATAGCATTGAAGTAGTAGCAGGTTTTAGCTATTTTTAGTGCTACTGCTGTGAATTTCATATTCAGGTTTGTGTGTGAGCATGTATTTTCAGTTCTTTGATGTTTATACTTAGAACTGCTGTATAACGTGGCAAACTGGAGTTCTTGGGACAATTTCTTTCTAAACAAAGATTGTGTAGATTGAAATGACATAAAACTTAGGAACTAACAGATTGTCAATAGACCAAAAGCAGTTGAGCAATAATTAATTAAAAACTTCACAAATAAAAGCCCAGCCCCTGATGATTTTAATAGTGTTCTGTGGAACTTTTTGTTATTAATTTCTTGTTTAATCAGGTATTTTTGAAATATAAAGAAGAAAAAACTATTTTGAACAAGGCAAACAATACTCTGAATAAAAGCTAGATAAATACATTAGGAAAAAAAAATACAGACTCATAGCCCTCATGAAAATATTTTAAATTCTCAGCTAAATCTTAGCAGATGAAGCTGAGAATTGTTGACCACCTGCCTGACATGTGTAAGTTCCTGAGTTCAATCTCCAATAATGAGAAAGGGAAGGAAAGAAGGGGGAAAGAAAAGAATATCTTTGCAAATCAAAACTGACAACATATAAAAGAAGATTTTTCATCAGGACTAGTTAATTGACCCCAAGAATACATAGTCAGTTTGGTATCTGAACACCAATTAACATATTGAAAAATAGAAATTGAACTGAGATAAATCCTGGATAGTTGAATAAAAGGTATTAATAAATCCAACCCCATTCATGATAAAAAGCTCTTTGATCTGAAACAGAAGAAGCTGCTTCTACAGATCAAGAGCAGCTACTCAAAACCTGCAGCAAAAAGCATACTTAAATGGCCAAAGACTAACAGCTTCTGCTGAGGACATTTGTTCTCCTGATTTTTTAATTTGTTTCAACATTAACATTGTAACAGCATTGTCCTATTGTTGTGTGATACAAAACCAACATATGAAGTCAGTTGTGTTTGTATGTACTCTAAGAAAGTGGTCCAAAAATGATAGTAAGAAAATAATTTATGCATAATATATGTAGAAAACTAGTAATTAGCTGAAACTAAACTCTTGTGCATGTGTGTTTACACGTGTATGCTGATGCACATGCATGTGGAGACTGGAAGTCAGCCCTCAAATGTTCCTAAGGACAGCTCTTTGTTTTTTTGAGACAAGTCTCTCTCTCTCTCTCTCTCTCTCTCTCTCTCTCTCTCTCTCTCTCTCCCTCTCTCTCTCTCTCTTTCTCTCTCTCCTTAATTTATTTAAAAAAAATTTTCTCATTTTACATACCGTTCCCAGTTCTCGCTCCCTCCATCTCCCCTCCCCACCCCCAATCCAATCCTCAAAGGGCATAAGACTTCCCTGAGGCAGGGCCAAGCCCCTCCACACTATATCTAAGCTGAGCAAGGTATCCCTCCAAAATGAATGGCTACAGAAAAAGCCAGTACAAGCAGTAGGGATAAATCCTGCTCTTACAGCCAGTGGCTCCACAGTCTGTCCCAGCTAAACAACTGTCACCCACATTCAGAAGACCTATTTTGGTCCTATGCTGATCCCCCTGTTGTCTGGCCAGAATCAGTGAGCCCCCATTAGCTCAGGTAAACTGTTTCTGTGGGTATCCCCATCATGGTCTTGACCCTTTGCTCTTATTATCACTCCTCCCTTTCTTTGACTGGACTTTGGGAGCTCAGTTCAATGCTTGCTGTGGATATCTGCATCTGCTTACATCAGTTGCTGGATGAAGATAGTCATCAATCTTGACTACAGGGCAAGACTAGTTCGGGCACCTTCTCCACTATTGCTTAGGGCCTTAGCTGGGGTCATCCTTTGGATTCCTGGGAATTTCTCTAGGGCCAGGTTTCTTGGTAGCCCCACAATGTTTTTCTCAATCAAGGAATCTCTTTCCATGTTCTCCCTTTCTGTCCTTCCCTATCTTGACTGTCCCATTCCCTCAAGTTTCCCACCCTCCTCTTCTCCCTCCTCTTCTCTGTCCGCCCTCCCCTCCTCCTCCCATCCCCATGCTCCCAATTTTCTCAGATCTTGTCTATTTCCCCTGAGACAAGTCTCTTATTGGGACCTGCTGCTCACTAATTTGGCTGAGCTAGCTGACCAGCAAGCCCCAGGGCTTTGTTGCCACCTCCCCAGCACTGGAATTAGAAAGCCCACACCACCTTACCTGACACTGTGTGTGTGCTTGTGTGTGCATGTGCGTGTTTGTGTGCATGGTTTCTAGGGATGAGACATGGTGTTCATGTTTGTATGGCAAGTACTTTGCTGTTATTCTCTGGCCTGAGATTAACTTCTAAGTGACATTTCACATTTCAGCATTCTTAAAACGACACTTGTCTGTCTCTAGTTTAATTATTTCCGATTCAACAGTCGTACTTCCAACAATAAACTGATACCTTATTCTAAAGTAAATATAACGGGGATCTACTTTTTAAATATATATGAAAAGAACTTGAGAAGAATGAACTTAGAGGATATACATAGCCAGGTTTCAAAAGGCAAGAATAAACTATTCATAAAGTAGATTACATAAAACAAAGCTCTCAGTTGGGAGGAGGCTTTAATTTATCCTCTGTTAATTTTTGACAAATAGATAAGACAATTCAAAGTCCCTAACAAATGTTCCTGCAACAATTGGGTACCAAAATGCACAAAGACTATTTTAGGTTCTTGTACATGACAAGTAAAATGGGTCAGATGACTGATGTATCCCTAGAACTTCTAAGAAATTGTAGGCAGTCTTTATGATTTTGTACTGCAAAGGACTCGTAGATACATCGCCCACAAATCAGTGCTGGAGAGATGGCTCAGCAATCAAGAGCATTTGCTCCTCTTGCAGAGAACCTGAGTTCAGTTCTCAGTACCTGTGGTGGGTATTTCACAACTACCTGTAACTCCAGCTCCAAGGAGTTCAGTATCCTCTTCTGGCCTCTGTGGACGTCTGTACTCATACACACACAAACACAAAGGTAATAGAGTATCATGAAAAACAAAGTTTGTTGTGCTGTAGAAGACATCTTGAGGAAAATGAAAACACAAGACAAAGATTGGAAGAAAATGTTTGTTACAGAACATGTGTCATTTAAAAAAGAAGTTATATATGGAATATACTAAAAACCCAAAGTTCAATAGTAAAAATATGGCCCAGAACATTTAAGTGGATACTTTATCAAAGAAGGTACACAAGTGAAAACAGCACAGGAAAAAGATGCTCAACAGTATTGCTTGTTAGGAAATTTAAAACATTCATTGAATGCCTGCAGTCAAAAGATAGATGAGGTTTGAGGATCATAAAAACTACAGTTTGTAGTGCATGACTTAGGAGAATGTAAAGTGGTACAGTCACTATGGAAAACACTTTAACATTTTCTTTGTAAGGTAGAAATATAAATATATCATCCAATGAATCAGTTTCCTCAAGAAACATGTAAACATATCCACACCATAACTCTTATGTGTGTGCATATTTATAACAACCCCAAACTGGAAACAAGCCAAAGTTCACACAGCATATCTGCACCATTGAGTAGAATTCATCCTCGAAAAGCTAAGTGTTGACTCCTGTCCCAGTGTAGTGAACACTGAAAGTAATAGCCTAAGGTACACAAAATTACATATTGTTCAATTCCATGTATGTGAAATGTTAAATAATACCAATCTGTGGAGGCAGGATAGGGTTGGCAAGTGGCTAGAAGTAGGAATGAGGGATCTCAATTTTTGGCGGTGCAAGTGTTACAGTCTGGATTTTGTGAGAGTTAAAGAACTTTGGAAATTGATAAAAAGTTATTTGAGCTTTAGACTTAAATTGGGCAAGTTTTATAGAATATACATTATACTTCAATAAGATGGGGTTTTTTTAAAAAAAATTAAAAAACAAGGAGAAAAGGGTGGAAAACAGATGCTAGGTATCCTACATGTGCTTGGATCTAATGCCTACTAAGTACCCTGTAAGGTTTGTGAGAGCATCTTGTTAAGGGTGCTAAGGCCCTAAAAGCCTGCATAGAGTGCTCAGGTAAATTAAATTGCCAAGAATTTGGAGCATAAAGGAGGTATATGAATTGAAATATGACTCCATGGCTGGGAGGATTTATTTAAAGATCATGTTGATATTTTATGTCATAGTGATTTCATGATACTCAAATTGGAGATCCCTACCTAGGATTTGGATAATATGTTACAACTAGATAAAAACAACTCTGGATAGTTTCTGAACTCATCACTTCCTAGCCTGTATTAAATGCACTAATTTGGCTAGTATTGTCCTAGTAAGCCTACAAGACATAGCCAGGTGCTGATTTATTTGATTATGCAGTGAAGAGGAAAGTGTAATAATTTAAGCTTTTTGACCTCAACATTTGCAGTTTTGTGAAAATGGGCAGTTTTAGAATTTAACATTACCGGTAAAATTAGGTTTCATAAAATGGAAAATTGGTCAAGAAAAGATTCAGAGTACATTGAAACATTTTTGCCTGTAGAAGAGAAATAAGAAAGTACATTTATCTTCCTGTAAAACAAGGGGCTAGCTAGGTCTTAGAAGAGGGTGCAACTGGGGAAGTACTTTTGAGTCTACCAGACAGGTTCACCACAGCAAGAGGACACTGTTTGGTCCTATAGATTTATGAAGACATAATGAAGGGGGTTAGGTTTCATAATACCAACGTTGGTATAATTGTGTCTGGTGTCAGATTCTCCTGGAACTAGAGTTATAGATGGTTGTGTGCTTCCATGTTGGTGTTAGGAGTCAAACCTGGGTCCTCTGCAAGAGCAGCCAATGCTCTTAACCTAACAAGCCATATCTCTAGCCCGTCATTTCCTTTTTTCCTTTTTTTTAAATAGAACATTGATGCTGGGGGAGGGGAGAGACTTATTTCTTTCAGAGTTGTGTTATTGCTCTTGTCTCTTAAAGAAGGACTGATAGCTTTTGTTTTTAAATGCTTGTTATTATTATCATCATCATCATTATTATCTGTAGAAATATATCTAGAAAGCTAGGTTATTCTTAAGAAAAAGAATAATTAAGGCTTAATGGATAGTAGGTTAATCATCGCCTTGATTCAAGATACTGAATGAAATGACTAGTTTTCCAAACACATTTACAGAATGTCATTTCCTAATCTGATTCTCTTTTCAGGCACTACAGACACCACATCCAACAACACAGCCACCGTGATTTCTACAGCACCCCCTGCTTCCTCAGCAGTCACATCTCCCTCCTTGAGTCCCTCCCCTTCTGCCTCAGCCTCCACCTCTGAGGCCTCCAGTGCCAGTGAGACCAGCACAACACAGACCACCTCCACGCCTCTTCCCTCTCCTCTCGGGGCCAGCCAGGTGATGGTGACAGCATCTGGCTTACAAACAGCAGCTGCTGCTGCTCTCCAAGGAGCTGCACAGTTGCCAGCAAATGCCAGTCTTGCTGCCATGGCTGCTGCTGCAGGACTCAACCCAGGCCTGATGGCACCCTCACAGTTTGCTGCTGGGTAAGAAACTTTCCAATTCCATTTGCATCCAAAACAGAATATCTTAGTTGGTGTTTCAGTCACTGTGAAGAGACATCATGACTTCAGCAACTTTTATAAAGGAAAACATTTAATTGAGACTGGCTTATGGTCTTAGAGGTTCAGTCCATTATCTTCTTGGTGGATAACATATTGGCATGTAAGCAGGCATGGTGCTGGAGAAGGAACTGAGAGTTCTACATCTTGATCCACAGAAAAACAGGAAGTGAATTGTCTACTACACTGAGCTGAGCATAGCTTGAGCAAAGGAGGCCTCAGAGCCCACCCCCACAGTGACACACTTCCTCCTACAAGACCACACCTACTCATACAAAACCACACCTCCTAGTAGTGCCACTCCTGTTGCGGGGTGCTGTTTTCTTTCAAACCACCATACAACTAGGAACCCATTACTGTAACTCATAGGGAAGGTTTTTCATCACCATCTTAAATGAACAGCAAATCTGAGCTAGACTGCTTTGATTACAGATATGAACATAAGTTTCTAAGTAGCCACACTACCATTTCAACGTGATAACACAGGACTGAATCAATGAGTAATTCAGCCATAAGAGTCAGGAAGAGAGCTCAGAATTCTCCATAGTCTTAAGCTTTCTTCATTAAATTGTAGTTTACCTTCTTTCTTATTCTCAAAAATGGATAAAACTTGGAGTAAAGCCGTGTCTAGTTTTATATATTTTCATATAGTTTTTATTCTCTGATAATTTCGTACTTGTATACAATGTTATTTTGATTATATCCATTCCTCACTCCTCCCAAACTGCCCTGAACTCTCATACACACACAACTTCGTGTTTCCTGTCTTTCTTTCTTCAAGTCGCTCATCTAATTAGTGTGCCTGTGTGCACATGAATGTAGAGCCCTCCTACCAATGTGAAAGATTATTCCCCTTCTTCCTGCAGCCATCAACTGCCATTAGCTCCTCAACTGGGGTTGAAGCCTTTTGAGCCCTTCTCCATCCACACTAACTTGGCTGGCTTGATCTTATTCAGATAATCATTGTGTGCGGCTGCACTGTCGTGTCTAGAAGAAAGCATTTTATAATAGTACTCCCCAGTTCCAGCTCTTACACCCTGTCTGCTCCAGAAAAATCTTCCTCAATATTCCCTGAGTTTTGGTGCTAGGAAGATGGCCTGATGTAGATGTCCTACTTAAGGTTGCATACTCAACAGTCAGTCACTTATTCTCAATAATTTGACCAGTTAAGGGTCTGCATTTATCATTGTCCACTGCAAATACAAACTTCTCGGGCCTGGGTTAACTGCATCATAGATCTGCGGGTATTAACATAAATAGTTATAAAGGGCAATCCACTGTAACCATTTAATAAAACAACAGTTGGTGTCTGCTACCACCCCACCTCTTGTCCATGACTTCCTCATCCATGGGCTTTTGACTAGATTTACAGTACCAGGCTGTTTCCCTCTATGAATAGGTCACAAGTCAGAAATCAATTGTTTGTCCCTGAAACAGTCATACCACTATTGTACCAATAAATATATTTTGCCTGATTGGTCAGTATTGTAACACACAGGATCTAGCATTGGATAAGACTATTGCTATCTTTTCTCTCCCATTGTTTATATAGCACCTCTTGGCACCTTGAAAGCTAGCCAGCATAGAGGAAATTTTCTTGTCAATTCTAGATTGATGTTTCTATATACTGCACCCTAAGTGTATGTGTGTTCAGTAGTAGGGTCTTAAAATCTAGTTATGAAGGACAACTAAGAGCAGTGGCAATAGCCTAGCCTATAGTGTTTGTTTTGTTTTAACATTTCTTTCTTTTTTTTTTTTTAAATAAGAGAACTAGCCTCTGGAACCTCCCAGACCAATAACTTGTAGGGAAGGATCCCATGAATGGCACTGAGATTTTTGTTTAATAACTTGTGTCTTCTGGGAACAACATTGTCCACCTATGTAGGGTATCTCTGGTTTTTGTTTGGGTTTTGGTTTGGTTTGGTTTTCAATTCAGGCTTTCTCTGTGTAATAACCCTTGCTGTCCTGAAACTCACTCTGTAAACCAGGCTGACCTCAAACTCACAGAGATTCACCTGCCTCTGCCTCCTGAGTACTGGGATTAAAGGCATGTGCCATCACTGCCTTGCTTTCTGTTATTTGTTTATCATGTGTTTTAATTAGCTTACACATAGGAAGTTTCCATAAGGCTTTTCATAAATCCTTAGTTTTTGTTGGCCCACCTTCCTTCTCTATCACCATTCCTCACCCCATCTCTGCTCAAACCTTTAATCCCCATACTTCCCTCCTCTTCTTTTCATACCACACATCTGTCTCCTACCCTATTAAGGCCTCTTGTCCTCCCCATCTCATGGACCCTTTCAGGCTTTCTGACCTATAGTTACTCCAAGTTAAACATAAACTAAAGATTCAAAGCTAGGAGTTACATATGAAAGAGAGCATTGCTGCAGGCTTTGTCATGCTGGGCCCGGGTTACTCACTTGATGTTTTTCAGTTCTCTCCATTTACCTACAGGCTTCATTTTTCTTTACAGCTGAATAAAATTCCATTGTATATTTGTTCCAGTTTTATTATCCATTCATCAGTTTATGTTAATTTCATTTATTTCCTAGCTATTATGAATAGAAAAGCAATGAGTGTAGTATGGTAATTTTATATTTTTATTGTTGAATAAGGATTATCCTTTCCAGTTTTTTCAAAAAAAATTAATGAAGTAATCCAAAGAAAGGTCAGAATGACTAAAAGTTTTATTTTTATGCATATCATAATCTTGTTTATACAAGTAAATATCAAAGAAGCGGTAACTTGTAACCATTTGAAAGTATACAGAAAGTAACAAAGATACCCCTATTTTTCCTAAGCTGAAGTTTTTTTTTATTATCTTTAGTATTTTATTATCAATTTGGTATGTTGTCAAAATGACAGGTATGTGTACGTGGCAGTAGAGTGAGTGACTCCTCTTTTGCACTTGCAGAGGTGCCTTACTCAGTCTCAATCCAGGAACTCTGGGCGGGGCTCTGAGCCCGGCCCTGATGAGCAACAGCACACTGGCTACTATTCAAGGTCAGTAGCACTTATATATTTTTTTGTTTGTTTTTTGCTTCGTGCACCTGAGTGTGGGGGGGTGTAGGGGGGTGTTGTGGAGGCTATCTGCATTGTTAGAGATTAAGGTGAGGAGAGAGTTGAGTGCTGATTAAGTTGTTCCTGAAGATCAAAATGTCCTGTATTAAAAAAAAAGTCTTGTAGAAGAATGTACAGATGAGTTTGTCAGAACGACAAACATTGCATAGTTTGGTATATTCCAAGAAATCTGTACTTTACTTTCTCTGTGAATAGAAAGATAGATTTCCTTCTGATGTTAACCTATCTCAAGGCAAGCTTCTTCAAGTAAAACTCCCCAGTTCTATCCCCACCAGAAGATAGCCATGTGAAATGGTAGCGTACATCCCTCAGATCTCCAGGATATTTTTCACTCTTGTTAAATTTTGCCCCCTGTATATTTCCATCAGTGTATGACATATGTTCTTGGATTATAAACACTTTTTCCAAGGCCATTTGGGTCCATGTCAGCCTTTTCTCATTGTTACTTAAGGTGATACTTAACTCATACAGTGAAGGATCTGCCTTGCCTTGTTCAGGATCTAAAGATGTTTATTTGGGGAAAATTCCTGTTTTGACTGAAAGAGGTTTTTGGGGTTTTTTTTTGATTTTTGGGTTTTTCCTAAAATACTTTATAATTAAATAAGAATTATTGGGATCAAAAACAAGTTGGCAGGTCCTGGCACGTTTCAGTGAGTATACGTCTAACCAATATTAAACTACAGATAGAAGTCGAATTAAGGCCCTCATATTTTGTTGGTTTCTATTTGACCAACTTGTGCCTGGACTGATGGTTAGATGGATGTGTAGTGCTTTCATTGTGCAGCAGCATCCTTTAGAATATTTGGGATGAGTCCCGTTTTCCTGCGTGGGGCATTGTCTCTGGCCTACAGTTTATGCCTTTCCTAAGGCATGAGTGACTGTAGAGCATTCTCCAGGAAGACGTAGAGTCTGTGACCCTGAGCCTTGACTCCAGGACATGTCTGTCAGTCTGCATCAGGGCTCAGGGTTGTGTATTGTATGTATATTCATTTTCAAAATCAGGGATTCATTTCAACTAGAAATAACATTTAGTGATATGTCGTGTGGAGAAGCATCATAGGAAAATTTTGCACCATTAATTACCAAATCTTAGCCTTAGATCACTCACACAATGTTGTGTGTTGTATCTCCTCCTATAATAGACAGTATTCTTTGCACAGTTCATAAGAGTCAAGTGTTCTGCCTCTAGAAGTATAAAAACAAAATTTTTAAATTGTGCCTTTTTCTTTATTTAGTAATATATAAATTTTCATGACTAAAGCCTTTGGAAAGATGCTTTCATCTTATACAAATTTAGTCAAATAGTGTTACATAATGGTAGTTGAGTTGTTAAAAGCTAATTGTATTTTTAATACTCAGTCACTTTAACTAATAGTCTTTTGGAGATAGTTTTAAGTCAGTTTCATTGAAAAGACAGAATTGTTGGATTTTAACAAATCTTTGTAAGTAAATGGCATAAACTTGAGACTTAAAAGATAGAAACATGATTGATTCTTCCCCATTCATTTGTCCTGCTTATACTTATTAAACTGACTTTCATTTCTTTGGATGCTTCAAAATTATAAATAAACTTGAGTTGATGTCAGTATAGCATTGTAATTTAAGTATAGCATTATAATAACATTATAATTGGAGCATTAGAATTGAGTATATAGTCAGTGAAGAGTATACTCTGCTACTGAGTAGAACTTTGCTGATGGGTTGTTTGGCTTCTCCAGGATGAAATTTAATGTTCTTTTTGTTCTGGGTCCTTGTCTATAGCTCTTGCTTCTAGTGGTTCTCTTCCAATAACGTCACTGGATGCAACTGGGAACCTGGTATTTGCCAATGCAGGAGGAGCCCCTAACATCGTGACTGCCCCTCTGTTCCTAAATCCTCAGAACCTCTCTCTGCTCACCAGCAACCCAGTAAGCTTGGTTTCTGCAGCTGCAGCCTCCACAGGGAACTCTGCACCTACAGTCAGCCTTCATGCCTCCTCCACCTCTGCTGAATCCATCCAGAACTCTCTATTCACAGTAGCCTCTGCCAGTGGAGCTGCTTCCACCACCACCACTGCCTCCAAGGCACAGTGAGCTGGGTGCAGAGCTAGGCTTTGTCACTGCAGCATAATGGGCTGCCAGCTGTTTAAGAAACAGACAGGTGTGATTGGCTTCCTCCCACCATGTTGTGAAGATGAGGGAGACATGGAGAAAAGAAAAAATACACTTACCAGGAAAAAAAAAGAATGGAGACAGAACAACGTTTGCCTAATTTTATAAAAAAGAAAAAAGAAAAAAAAACAATGTCTTTTCAGGATTGCTTCATGGATTAGAGAACTTTCTAACCAAAAATTTAAAAGAAAAAAAAACAAACAAAAAATCCAAAACAGACAGACAAAAATAAATGAAAGGACTACTTCCCATTTCCAGCAGTCATGATGACAAGCGAAGGTGGGTGACCAGTTCCAGTAGAGGAAGGGTGTCTTGTGCTTTCTTTCTTTCTTTTTTTTTTTTTCTTAAAAAAAATCATTTTTATAGGTCTGTTGTACAGGCCATTAAGTCATAACAAGGTGTTTATAATCGTATCAATTGTGTTGGGGGTTCCTTTCTTAACTGGTACAATTTAGGCAGGCCTGTATTACTGTATCTCTGTTATTGTTTTATATATATATATATATTGGACATGTTTATCTCTTGCTCCTGGATCCTATTTCAGTGAGCTCCCACACTGTGGGGAGGGAGGGTTTTGGGGTTAAGGGAGAATTGCATTCTTAACTTCCAGGAATGTTCTTGCTGGTTTCCTTATCCTTGATGACTCTTACAGAGGTGCTAGAAAATGATTTTCTTTTGCCACTTATGCAAGAGGCTTGGTGCAGAAGCTGAAGGCAGTGTGTGCACACTCCTGCTCCACACACGCTCCTCCCCATCAGGTGGTGCCTTTGGAGCACTCTTGTGTAGGAAGAGCTCCTGCTGAACTGTAGCTCTCACTCACCCCTAATCATTGAGCAACCCCGAGGCCCGAACCCTGTGGTGCAACAGTGCTGCTTTCTGCTACTTTCAATGGGAACAGCTGTGCCTGTTGCAGGGCAGGTTTTGGTTCCGGAGAGCAAAGACTACTGCAGACACCTGACTTGGTGGTTCTCCTGATTTCTATCTATCTCTCTCTCTCTTTTTTTTTCTAATGCTCCTACTGTTGATGTTTGTTTGTTTGCTTGTTTGTTTTTATTTTATGGAAAATTTCCATCCAAACTTCCTTTGACTTACTTGGTCAAGATCAAATTGATTACTGAAACTGAGAAACAAGTCTTTGTTTTCTTAAAAATATTCTGTTGGACTGTTTTCTACTAATTAATATTCCAAAAAGGTCAGTATAAATAACCTGAATCTGCCACCTTTTCCTCTAGAGCAGCAGTTCTCAACCTGAGGGTCTCGGCCCTGGCGGGGGGGGGGGGTGGGAATCAAACAGCTGTTTCACAGGAGTCACTTAAGACTACTTACATATCAGATATTTACATTACAGTCCATAACAGTAGCAAAATTACAGTTATGAAGTAGCAATGAAAATAGTTTTATGGTTGGTAGATGACCACAACGTGAGAAACTGTATTAAAGGGTCACAGCATTGGGAAGGTTGAGAACCAGTGCTCTAGAGTCACAGACTTCTTGTCCGCCGAGTGGCTCAGAAGCTCCTCCAAGCCTCAGACTTTCCTCAGTTCTCTGACTGACAGAGGCACTTTCCTGACTAGGCAAAGGATCTATAGAACCTCAGAAAAAGGCTGAGCAGGAACTTCGCAGCCTGTTAGAGTCTCCAGTTTGTTATGCCCCTGCTAGGTAGATTTGGTGACAATATACATCTCTTATTTGATGTAAAAAAGTGATTTGTCCTGTAATTGTTTTCAGGGTGTTTCTAGACTACATAAATGAGCCCATTGAAAAGGAAGAGCTTGTGAAAATGGATGAAGATGGATGAGGGTAATTTAGAGATTAAATTCCCCCTTTTGACAATGCCCTATTATTATACTATCTGGACCAGAATTTTCACAGATGACTAGGTCATCGCAGTGAAGTTCATCTAAGTTGCCCTTACTGGAGTTAAGGTCCCCATTGGTGTCTGAGGTGCTTGCTTCGGTTTCTGGTGGTCTGCACTGAGCTGAGGTGACTTTCCTTCTGATAGCTTTGCTTATGCCCATAGGAAACTTGAATTCTGTGCATTTGTCTCTCTGCACTGTTACTCAGAAAGGCAGTAACACAGACACAAATGTGTATCTTTCTTTGTGTTTCAATTGAGAAAAGGTCATATTAGTATTAAAGATCAGAATCATTTTGGTCCCCCTTTAAATTTTTCTTTAGTTCCTTTTATTTCTTGGATATTTAATTTTTACCCCTGAATTTCTCTGACCCTTAACTTTTCCTAAACTTCCTTTAAAAATCAGTGAACTGCAAGCAGGGAAACTAACAAATGCTCATCCACCTATTTTGTATGGTGTGGGTATTTTTTGTTTTGTTTTGTTTTGTTTTGTTTTGTTTTGTTCTTTAAACTAAGCTTGAACCAAAGTCAATTTTTAGCAAGCTGCTGTACTAATGGACTAGTTATAATGTGCAGTTCAAATACATTGAGGAGATAGATGCTACTGACAATTTCTTACTCATTTTTCTTGATTAATTTTATGTGAAAGTTGCTGCTTGTCTTTATCTTTTATGTTGGTAAATTGTAATATCCTCTGGGCAGACATTACCATGATTTTTAGCTAGTTTGTTTAGGTCAGTGTGTAAATAGAATGGCTGTGTCAGTTAATAATTTCTCTCCTCTCCATCAGTTCTTTCTTTCCTGTGAATTTAATCTTTATTTTGACTTAACACTCTAACCTTAATCTGTGCACATGATTATAGGGCTGTCAATACTGTTTCTCCTCCTAGCAGAGAGACCCTCCCTTGGGAGTGATGAAGTTAGGAGAAAGAATTCAGGGAGAAAAATGCTGATTGCTCACCGTACCAGGTTAGAAGTTATAGCATTAATGCCCAGAATCGCTACCAAAGTAAGTATTGTCTCAAGGGACCTGGCCCAGGGAGTTAAAAAGGACGGAGAAAAGCTGTTTTATTTAGTCCTATATGGTGAAAAGAATCTTTCCTAAATAAGATTCCCCTACAGACTTTGATTTTTAAAGACGATATTAACTTTACATGTCAGTCCAGTGATTTGTCAGTCCCTCCTTTTGTCTGTAGTTTCTAATTGGTTCGAGAAAGAAATACTGCCTTTTTATGTAGTTCATTTGAGGATAGACCTTTTTTAAAACCAGCATAAATGCTGTATTGAGAAGAAAAAAAAATCTTTAGAAGATAACTTTAATTTTTCCCTCTCCTTTTTCATATATTCAAAATTAAATTGTAAAACGAAAGGTACTTTGTACATGACACACTACTAACACCTGCTGGTGGGCATTCAGTTTAGAGCCACCTTCATCACCACCCTCGATATTCTCTCAGTCTCTGCTTCACAAACACCTTGCCTACTTTTCAGTTGATACCACCTTTTTTTTTTAAATCTCAAATGCTTTTTTAATTGACTGATCCATCTTTTAAGCTAAAGTGTTGCCTTTTATGAGGGAGTCTAGAAGCTAAAGGGTCGTTTGAATAAAAGGCATTCGGTTGAGTTTCTGCATTTCCAGAAGAAACACCAGACAGGTTATTATAACTCATTATTTCATTCTTCTCCTCCCCCTGACATTGATGCATACTTTATTTCAGTCCTGAATTTAGTTAACACATAGTAAGCCAAAGACTAATTTTAAATGCATTTTTAAGGGTACTCTATTTGCCTGTGATAATGGGCCCTTCCTGGAGAGTAGTGAATGTAATTGTTCAATCTGTTTTGCAATGCAGTTAGGCAGAAACTTTATTTATACCCTGTGTAAATCTGAATGACAACAGAAGGATCTATAAGGCTTCTCACAGGAGCAGTATTACTGTTCTAGGAATCAGTAGAATGCTCTGTTAGCTTGAATGTCTCTGAAGTTCTATAGGCAGCTCCTTATAATGAGGAAACTTCCTTTTATCTGTTGTCAGGAAGGTTATTACCATCCTGTGTGTGTAACTTATTACTCCAGAATAGAACCAAAGGAATCCAGCTTTCATCTTGTGTAGGACCGACCTATTGATGCTTCATAAGCTTTATTAGAATTTTTTTAAAGGGACAATATTAATTAAAAGATTTTGGGTGTGATCATCTTGCCAGTTTGTTCTACGTCATCATTCATTTGCTTTAGGATAAAAGCACAATTATACCTCTTTAATATTATTGTGTCTATCCTTCAATTATTTGGGAAAATTATCTCTTTTATTATCCAGAAGCACAGGCTTTTGCTTGACAGTATTTCAGTTTAGCTTAAATGATAACATTTAACTTGCTGGAAATGCCAGGTACATTTGTAAATATAGGGATATTATGTTAGAAAAAAAAATGCTATAGTTCACAGTCTAAGTTCTGCTCAACCATGTCATCCTCACAAATCTTCTTTGACCAAGAGAAAAATAAGGTCATTGAAATAGGAAGACAAAGAGACACCTGTTCGTGTTTCTCCCAAGATAAGAGAAATGCTGCCCTAGTGTGCAGAAGACAGTTTCCTGCTGGCAACCTGAGTTGACCCTGGCCCTGAGAAACTCTGACCAGTCTACCTATCTGAGCACTTGGTAAGACAGAAAGAAGGACCGTAGCAACTCAGCAGGAAAGCTTGTTCAGAAACTTTAAATTGGCTGCTGAAGTTGATGAGTGTAAAGTGTACTTAATTGGAACTGAAAACATTCAAGATTACCGTGCTAATGGGGGAGAAATACTAAAAGACCTAAAGCCCATAATTATCCAAGTGGGCAGAAATTGATTTAATAATTTATTCATAACTGTTATGAGTTCACCTTGATTTGTGGGTATGAACAGCATTTACCATGTTATATTGTTCATATAAAGAAATCCCTGGATATTTTGAAATCATTTTCAGATACTTGTAAAAATAAGACTCTCTTAATATTATTTTCACTTTTGAGGAGGAAAAATAATTCTTTGCTGTTTTTCTAAAACTAAGAGCCACTATAGGTTTACATGATGGCACCCACAATGTACACACAGGCCTGAATAGAGAAGGCAGAAATGAGTTGCTTTCATTATTAAAGGTTGATAGAATCTCTTTGCCTTCTCCTCCTCATCCATGGAGAGTAAGTGTAATAAGGTTCTACCAGGAGGCAGGGGGGTTCCTTGGAAGTTGTCCATCAGTTATGGTGTTGTCTAGAATTTCTTCTAACCGGCATTGTGTTCTTAAAATAGTTCTTTATTTTGAGTTTTCTGCTCTTGGCCTATTCTAAAAGTAGTGAGCTTGAGTGAATCATGGTCAGTTCTGTGATCTGGATCTCTTGCCTCTTTTTCCTTCCCTTCTTTTTCTCTTTGAATGGTGGTACCTTCATCTGTGAGAATAATGCTCGTGGGTAACAGCTTCTGGCACCTTCATAAAATACCTCAGCATAGCTTAGCATTGTAACGAACTGGTTTTAGACGTAAAAACCAAATAAGTGAAAGAAAAAAATCTTTATAAATAGTGGAAATAATTCTAGCTGTAGTATTTAGTTGAACTAATGTTTATTATGGTTGATAAACATGATTGATGCTGTATGTATTCGGGATCCTGTTTATAGGGTTGGGGGGGGTTGGAGTGGGAGAAAGGAGAAATTGATTATGTTAGAAGGAAAATATTGCTCGTATGTGTTTGTTTTTCTTTATATCTGTCTTGCCAAAGGAAACTTGATATTCCCTGTGACTGGGAGGGGGTTTGAAGCCTCTGTCATCTGATATGCAGCACAGTGTGCAGAGGCATGCAGGTGACATGTGGGGTGTCCAATAGGTTCAGGGTGCCCAAGGGCAGATTTACAACCCTCATGTCTGTGGCTGCCATGCCCCCCCCACCAGACCTACCAGCCTCTCCTAATGATCCATTACCTCTGTACATAGCTAAAGCCTAGGCAAAGGAAGAGTGTGTGCATGTCCAACTGCGCAGATGAAAAGAGACAGATAGAGACATGTGCCCAAGGAATTTGGAGAGGAATGGAGAGGAGGAGGTAAGTGATATATCTTGATCTAGGAAAATTAAGGTGAAGTGAGTCATCCTCTGTCATGTTAGTGAATGCTGTGCTAGTAGTAGCTCAATATTTTTTAAACCTTATTTCTCTTTCTTATTTCAAGGATAATTCTGTCTAGACCAAAACACAAAAGAAAAATCAAGAAGTTTAAAGCTAACCACACACTTGTCACCTGTAGTAAGGTGTGGCGTTTAAGGATTGGTTGATGAGATGGAGGAAGTGCAAAACTATGTTGGTTAAGGGAAAAATTAAAAACCTTTCTGCCTCATTCTGGGACAGACTTTCTTGACTCCCTGAATTCTAATACTAACTATCTCAAGAACTATTTTTTTTTAATAAATGTCCCAGCTCACAGAACTTGAGTGGGATTTGATTTTGATGCCAAAGACACTGCTGTACTGTTGCTTATCATTAAGCTTTCCAAATAGTCAGAGGATAGAGCAAAATGCTTAAGTTAGGAAAAGCTTTACCTTGTCTCTGTTCTTCTCCTTTCCTTCACTCCTTCCTCACTTTTGGAAAGATGTCTCATTGGTCATTCTGGCTTCGCAGAGAGATTGATTTTCTTCCTCCCTGCTGCTCTGTGGACACTACTAGAATTGCTCAGCGTGACATTGATATTCTTACTGAGCAAGAAACTTGAGGAGTGCAAAAAAAAATAGCAGTAGAATTTTTATTTCTCTTTATCTAATTCTTACAAATAAAACTAGTCCATCCAACTTGTTAGATAACAGGTTGTTAGATAACAGTCAATATTTAATTATGAAGAGCAGACTACATTAAAGCCAAATGATGTTCTCTTACTCTCCTGTAGAGCTGTTTTGTTCTACTGTGTTTTTAAGATATGGCCTCTGGGAAATTAAGAAGTTCATTGTTTAGGCATACTATTGATAAATAAACATAGGGAGAGCGAAGGAAAAGACACGTGTTACTAATGCTCCAACAAACGTGATTGGGTTGCTAAACTTCATGAAAGCTTTACTTGTTATTATTCTGACATTTATATAAAAGTAGTGTTAATGTCGTGTGACTTTTCAAAGCATTAGGTAGGTTTATATGGTAATAGAGATATTAAAATAAGAGCACTTGAAACAAATGCTGTGGGAAAACAATATGCATCATGAACATCATTTCGACTGTGAAAGTGAAGCTCCAGGGTTCAGGGAGGGAAGCCGTTTATGATTCTTCTGCATCCCTGAGTCTGCCCACACTGAACGGGACTCCACCACGCTTGCCACCTTCTGGTTTAAACCCAGGACACTGTCAGAAAGTTAAGAACCCCAGATTAATTTACTGGGGAAAGGGAGAAACTGAGGTCTGCTGTAATGTTTTCCCGTGTTTTCTTTACTTGTTCATCATTGTTTAACATAACCACAACCTCACAAAAGCAGCTTAGAGCTTCTCTCCTAAATTGCCAGTGGTAGTGATCGCCATCGCTGTATCCCAAGGTCTGCAGGCAGACAAGACAGCTGGCTACAGTGCTGTTTCAACAAGGAAGCATCTGCATGGAAGCTCCTTATGTGATCTCGTTAGATAAAAACGGTCAGTGTCCATCCAGCCCTGAGAGTGTCTCAGGTCTGAAAATTAATGGCGGAAACAAAATGCACTTTCCCACACTGGTGTGACTGTCTCTCTTAGAAGCACTGTGCTAGGTTGGTTGGGGGCAGTGTGTCTTGGGTTCCATTCCTACATGAGTCTGCAGAAGGCACATGTTTTATAAGGATAAAGTAAACTAGTTAGTGCTAGCCTGGTTAGGTTTAAAATTGCAAACATTGTGGGGGTGGCATGTTTGCTAAGACTGACAATATTACAACATTGGCTTTATACGATATAAATGGTAAATGGTGTCTCCTCTAAGACCAGATGGTGAGAGAAAGACTTCCTTCTTCCCACTCCTTACCTCTGCTTCCATGGGAATGTGTGCATTACTCAGTCCACAGGAGGACTCACTGGGGGAGTACCTCTTCCCAGAGTGGACCTCAGTCATTCCTCTTCTCTGTGGTAGTAGTGAAGGCTAGGTGAGTAAGTGTGGGGGTTTTTTGCCCACCAATTGTCCAGGAGCTGTCGTATACCTCATTTCTAACTTGTGAGTAAGTAACTTGCTTTAAGTTCCTCTTGACCCTACAGAGTTGCCAAGTCTGCCCTCCCTCTTCTCAGCAACATGAACTCTGGCCTATAGCATCATAAGACCTGTCGCCTAGGGTGGGATGAGCCCCGCCCCTAAGCCTCTGAATGTCTCTGTTTTGAAGCTACTACAAACTTAGGGCAAATTGCAATCTCCTGTTTGTTTTGTTGTCAGGGATCTTCACAGGTCTCCTATGTTTCCCCCACTACCTTGCCTTCAAAGACTGCCAGCTCTCCTCTCTCCCATCTGCCCCATCCTTCCAACTGCTAGACACACAACAACTTCTGTCCTTGGCCTTTTCCAAGTGGGGTCAAGACTGACCCTTCCCCTCTGGAACATTGGGGTTCTGCTCATTGCCAAGACTTGGTAGAAAGGACACCCAAAGGTTCATTTAAGCTGACTGCCGCATACACATTTCTCTTGTTTCCTGTGTGACATGACCAAAAACAAAAAAACACCAAATATTTAAGTTTATTGTTAATATTATTATAATAATTATTATTATTTGACAATCTTATATCCAATGGGCTTTTTGGAAGCTGTGTTCCTGGCCCTTTCAACCTTTTCTTTGAATGTAGTTCTCAACTTTTAATCCCCACTCCCAAAGTTGGGGGGATAAATAAGAAGCTTAACCAGGTCAGGTCATAACACTGCTGCTATAAGCCAGGGGAGGGTGGTTTCTTTGTTTTGTTTTTCCATTTCCAGCCAAAACCAAAGATTTCTTAATGATTGTATAAACTCAAAACAAACAAAAAAACCAAAGAAAAGGGAAGTCTTCAGCCTCAATCCAGTCTGTGGCGTCCTGGCACTTGGAGACATGCCCAAGGGCAGGTGGAGACGCCTCTGACCAGCTCAAAAAGGCAAGCAAGCTTTTTTTCCAAGTTGAGAGTTTTGTTCAGGTGCCTGCTCAGTAGTTTTGACTCTTGCCAGCTGTGAGCAGAACATGCATGAAAAATACTGGCACATGAGATTTTCCAAAGCCAAAACCCCATCACCACAACCCATCTGACAACAACCAGGGTCATCACCAGAGCTTAGCACAAGGCCTTAGAGCTGGGAGCTGCTACATGATGGCCACCACTCCACAGAATGGGGACGCTGAAGACACTGGCACAGGATTGGCTGCTCTGCTGGGTGCTTTCACCTCTGGGGCTGGGTCTACACACCCAAGGGGCCCTTCTGAGCCTTCTCTCTCTTTTCTTTACTGGAACTGCTTGGAAGTGGCTATCCCGTTTGTGAGGAAACATACAGAGCAATTATCAAACTTTTCTTTTCTTGTTTATAGTTCTGTTTCCTTTTGCAGCACCACTGTGCAACTATGCATTGTATTTCATAACCTTGTGCTAGGTAGACGCCTGTGACTTTTTAACTTGGGGTGGGTGGGGTGGGGGTTCGCAAATGAAGGAGATTTTTACATGGATCTTTTTAATCTCAGTTCATTGGGGGAGGGGGGTATTTGGTTCTAGGGTCATACAAGCTCTATCCCAAAGCAAAATCCAAATGTTAATATTAGCCTGATGCAGATACCAAAGACAATTTCTTTCCTGCAGAACCTTAGACTTGTGTATTAAGTACGATTACCCAGCACTTGCATTAGTCTAACCTCAGTAATTCCAAAGCTTAGATGTATATTTTGGTATATTTCCAGGATATTAAAAGAAAAATGTCATTTAACTTCTTGTTTGTTTCAGTGTAATGCTCTTAAAGTCATAGCATGAAAACTTGCTCTATCCTATTCTTGGTAGTTTGAAATAATAGTATTTTTGTATGTTTTGGGTGTGTCTGTATGTATTAACATAACAGTTTTCACTGCCTAGGTGTTCGTAATAAAAATGAAAGGTTCTGAGTGTACATACTATTCAGTAATAATCTCCACGGTGTCCACACGAGTGTGGAGTCACTGATGACTGCCCAGCTGGGGTCTGGTTTTAAAGAGACAGTGATTGTGTTTTTCTAAAGATGTTTATTTCTGTCTTTAAATATCTTAACTCCCCACTCCCCCCCCCTTTTTAATTATTGATTCAGGGGTGTTTTTCCACTGTTGTCAAGGGAGGACCACAAGGGAAATTGTCACCTTGGCCTCCCCAAATGTTATTTTGTGTACTTTATAATGTGACTTTGAGTTCTTCTTTGTGGAAACTTACAATATGATGTACGTGATTCTTTTCAGAACTGCCCAGCAGCTGTAATAGGCAGTGAGAATTCCTGAGTAGTTATTGGGTGTCCTCTTACATTTCTCCTTAAGATGACTTTGCAGTCTGGGTGGCTATTGTGTAGCCTCACTGCCCCTGAGCGTCTGTAGCCATTTCTCCTCCCATGGGAATAGTTACAAAAGTCAGCTGATAACTCGGAGTGTTGGTCCTTGTTATCTGTGCCCCCTGGGAAACGTGAAACACAAGCAATTCTATTTGTTGGGGTTTAGCTGATCCTCCAGAGGCCTGGGGAAGTGGTGGGGACTATGAGCGGTGCTGTCTCTTTAAAAGTGCCCCTTATGTGATTCCCCCTCTGGGGCTGGCAGAGGGGCCAGGGCTTGGGAGAGATTGTGTGGGTGCCAGTGAATCAGAATGAAATGGTGGGTTTGTGTAGATGCATTTGTCTGCTGTAATTTTTATATATATTAAACTTACTGTAACTGTACAGTTGCAATTTCTGTTGTAAAACATTAAACCATTTTCCAAGTGTTTTCACATTGTCTGTATCTCTGTGAGGTTGCTGCCTTGGTATTCTGGCTGTTGCAAAGACAATCACATGGGTCTTCCAAATCATTTCTTCCCACAGGTCTTTCTAGTAACCTCAGAATCTAAGCACCTTAGTCTTATAAAACTTACCCTCTGACTTCCTTAGTGAGCTGTAGCCACTGTTTTCTTTTCCCCAAACCCTCAGTAGACCTAGTGGAACCTTGATTTGAATAGCAGGAGTTTCCTTCAGATCTGACTGCTCTGCATGTTCAAACACACTGGCCCTTGATTGATCCTTCAAGGGAACTCCTCGGAGCTTCTGACTCACTGTGTGTGTGACTGCTGACTGGGATTGAACTTGGCTGTTTGGGCTCAGTCGTTTGACTGACAGGCCCAGGTACATCTAGCATTCCGTGCCAGGCCTGAACCAGAGGTGGTGGGAGAGGATCCTCTGAAAGTGGCACATCTCGAACTGGCCTCTGGCCCTGCTGTGTGCATAACTACGCCTCAGCTCTGACTTTTTAATATCTGGCACTTGGTAGAGCTCACTGATTTCTTGAGGAAAGGAGAATCTCACAGAAGACTTGAGCTTTTGGAGAGCATTGGGAGGTACCCCTGACAGGCATATGCTGACAAAAAGTCCATCTCAAAATGACAAAAGTGCCAAAGCCAAAAGACAGATGTGAGCCCTCCTTTTTGCTCCTAAGTCAAATTAACATTTTCCATTCTTCTAATATTTATGTCTTGCATGTAAGTCTATAAAGTTACTTTTTAAAGTAGTTTCAAAATATGAACATCCTCTTTGGTAGAGATAGTGATGGCTTCTTACCTAAGACTCACTCTCGCAAGCAAACTCCCTGTGACAGAAACCTCTGAGGTGAGCCCTGTCTGACTGACTTCCAGCTGCTCCCAAGGCCCCGCAGGAAGCAGTTCCCCGTGAGGTGAGGGGTGAGCACGTGCCCTGGCTCCCTGTGAAGAGGTGCTCTCATTCCCAAGACCAGGACCTGAACCTGGGGCCTCGGCACGATCAACAAATGCTCACAACCACTGAATTGATTCTCCAGCCCTCATTTAAGTCAAGTGGCTTTACATTTTAACCACGAAATAAGACTGTTTTTGTTTAACATGCTTTAAATCCTCTGAAACAAGTGATAGTACTCCATATCTTACAGCTGATAGTATCCAGAATGAAAGACCTCAGGCAGGATAGAAGTCCTGGTTGTCACAGGAAGAGCCAGTGTCACCTTGAATCTGGAGTGCTTCCCCAGCTCTCATTCGTGGGTGGGCACATCTGCTCAGCTCTCGGAGCGTGCTTGCCTTCTCTTTCTTTTGCAGGTACCCTCTGCCTTGTAGCTCACTATCAGATCTCCCCTCTGCCTAAGAGACATGTTAACAGAACTGGGTCGAACTTATTTCTCAGCTGTCTCTACTCAACTAATGTTGAAATGAAGCCTAGAACAGGCATGGATATGAGGCACACTGTCTAAAAAAAACTAAGCCTCAGCTTTAAAGGGGAGTGGATGGCCCCTTCGAGACAGGCTACATTGAAGGCCTTTATGTATATGCTGGGCAGGATTGTTGGAATCCTTCATTTTCAAGGCTTTTTAATAAATGGTCTTGAATTTCTGTTTTATAAAAGCCACAGTACAAAATTTAGTCTTTTATCCATTATTAATTGGGTTTGTGGAACTGGGAAGTTATGTTGAGTCGCTACACTTAGAAAAGGTGCTACTCAGGGAAAAGTCACTTTGGGTGAGGGAACTCCCCACCTCTGTACCCACATGGCTGCTGTCAGAGCTGCTGCTCACTCGTGGATGCTCTGCTCTGCTTGTTACTGCCCTGCCCAAGTTTTTCTGCACTCCATAATGAAGTTTACCTCAGGAAGCTTTCCCACCATCCTTTTCCAGCTCAATCATAAGGCTGGGCATTTCCCTATCTGGAGGCACAACCACCAGCCTAATGCCACATCCTGCATAGACACTGCCTCATGGCAACTTTCAGGATGGCTTCATCTGCTGGTACTCAACTGCTAACTTCCTGTCTCCATTACTACCCAGGCTTCACCACTGAAATAAGGTTTCAAACAACATTTTTAGCAAAGCATTTATTATTCAAAACAGTGAGGCTTTACTTAGTATAAATTAAAACCCCTGAGATGAGTGGTCCTCCATCCATGGACACAGGTACTTTATTCTACCATGAGGTTGCAGTCCACTGATGAGCTCATTGTGCCGTTGTTGTATGAGCACTGCAGACCTGGGTGGGCTTGGTCTTCTTGCCACTCAAGAAGCGATGAACCAAGTTTGGGAAGAAGGCAGGACTTGCTCCCTTTTCTCTTACTGCCTTGGCTTTATTATTGGTTTATTGTATGCAATGACATGTTCTGTTTTCTGTGCCAGTTTGTGCACAAATCATTTGCACTCTTATGAGTGTTTTCCAAGGCATCTTTCCATTCCTGGAGTGCTTGGCACAGTAGCTAGGAGATGTACGCTTGATAGAAGGAGGCCCCTTGTAACTGCTGGGAACCTTCCAAGCATGTTGCTTCCCTTCTTTCAGCCACTTCTGGCTGACGCTTGCCTAGGCTCCCTCCTACCTGCCTCTGTCTTTCACAATGTGGCCTAATTATAGGTTATCCTGACTGTGGGAAGGATGGCAACAGAAGCCAAATTTACAGCATGAGCAAACTAAGTCAATATCAATAGAACAATACAAACAGTACGCAGGCCTTCTCTGGGGGTTTTACAAAGCAAACTGAACTCAGCTGTGAAAGGAAGGAAGGATGTTAGTGCCCCCACCCCGACCCCCTTGGCTAGGGGCTGGCTCTGCTGTGGGAACTGGGCTGAGGTGTGAGAGTTTGTGGGGGCTCTCCCTTTAGAGAGTTCAGGGGCAACATTCTGTGTACTGTGCTTTGGAACTGGAGAAGACAGATGTGACAATCCTCTTCATAAAATGGTGGCAGTGAAATTAATAAACTGAGTTGTATACGCTTTGTCCTCTGTCCTTCACAGTCAACAGCAGGTCGGGCCTGTGGGTGGGAAATCTCCTGGCTTTTAGCGAGGGGGCAGGGTCTGCATATGAAGGGCGTCATAGGTGTCCTTGGTGGCAGCACTGAGCCCCTGATGAAAGCAAATCACAAAAGAATGAACAAGAGTCCACAGGCACAAGTTTACTGTTTGTAAACTTGTTTGATGAACTCATCATGGATCCCACTGCTTTTGGAGCCCAAGAAGATCACCTCGTGCCACAGATGGGGAATCTTGCCTCAGAATGCTGACAGAAAGGTGGGTTCTCTGTCTTGCTAAAATTACTTTGAAGCAACTCTTTTCCAGCTTGGCTCTCACCCACTTGTCGGTTTCTCAAACACTATCCCATGCAGTACCAGGTATCTATCTATCAGACTCCCCATCCAACCAAAGAGGAAGGCAGCTTCCCCATGTACTAAGTACTAAGTACCCATGTACTAAGTACTTCCCACAGTACTAAGCTGAAATCTGGGGTATGCCAGAGAATCTGCTTCCTGGGCCCACAGAAAGTCTGATCTAGTCACAGGGCAAGTGGTGGCTCCTTGACTTCAGTCCTTCCCTAGGAGTTTCCCGTCTCTGGCCACTGTGGTGTATTGTTAGGACAGGTAGGCAAGGCTGGCCCCAGTCTCGCAGGTGGGAAAGCCTCTCTCTGGGGACCGAAAAGGCAATGGGTCTTCAGCGCTGCCAGTGAGCAGCTGCACTCTGGGCAAGTCCAGCAACAAAAAAAGCTGAAGCCAACAGGGGATCCCTTTTTAGAAAGTGGGTTCTCTGCACACAGTCTGCATAATTTGCACTCATTTACATAAGCCAGGCACCTGATTTCAATAACATTTCTTTTGAAGCTGCCTATTGTTCTTTCTTCGATCTTTCTGCTCACTCTCTTAGATCTTCCTAAGTCTTAGGATTTTGAGCAGAGCTAAGCTAAGGCAGTGGACAAAGGAAACAATCACCTGTGTAGAGTCCTTTACCTATTTTTGCCTGCACCTTTTGGGGGCTCCTGTCCCATTCTTTAGATATCTGCTATTGTCTGCTAGTCCCAGATGGCATGGAACTCCACATCTCCAACAGTACTCCAACAGTACTCCAACAGTTGTGTACTCCAACAGTACACAGCCCTCTGGTTAAAGCTAAGTATCTGCCTCCACAACTGGATCCCAACCCAGCTATAGAGACATAATGGCAGTGGAGTGGCCTCCGGTCTGCTTGTATGCCCTGGGTTTGCTCTCCCTGGCTGTTGACAAGGGCTGGTGCTACCAGCAAGCAAACCATGGTAACTTCAGCTTTATCCCATGTCAGAAAAGTACTCCCAGAAAGTGGGCAGCAGCTCTTACCTGGTAAAGGTCATTGTGCCCCTTGTCTTTCTGCCTCTGTAAACAAGATTAGAAAGGAAGAGAATCAGCAGTAACACTTGCTCAACTGCCCCATTCGGGGTCAGAAGGGACAAATTCCCAGCCAGCATCCTTCCCTCTGGTACGGAAGGCCACTGGCCAGACCTTTGCTTCTATAGAATAAGGTGACATGTGCCTCAGATAGCGGTTAAGTTCACACTGCCCAACTCAGATCTTTGGCATCTGGGACCTCCACACAGCTCCAAAATCTTGCCATCAGAAAGGCTCACTGAGACTGGCAACTAGGTAATGGTTCTGAGCTCTGATACAGAGTTAGCTCAATCCTTGTTCCTGCCAAAGGAAGTTGATATCTTCGCCCATGGGAGATACTGTCCACACATGCTAGCTGGGTAATTATACGGAGTCGCCTACTCAGAACCCAATGCTCGACACTCTGGATATTTTGAGATACTTATGCAATCATTAACGAACATTCTTTCATTCTCTCCTGGGACCCAATGTCACCGCACAGTAAGCATATAACAGTGGCATTACTTGAAATTTTGAATCCACTTCCAGCAAAGCTTAGCCACAGATTTTAGATTTGCCATTTAGCCCTGACATCTCAGCCCATCCCTAGTCTCATGTACTCTCCAGTGGCACCTTCGCTTATGGCAGCCGTCACATGGGCACAGATGGGACAGGAAGACTAGCAGGAATGTCCAAAAGGCCAGAAGGAACCTACCTGGGCACCAAGGAAGAGCAGCACTTACCTTCTGTTTCACCCCGATCTTGCTGTAGGCCTCTGTCATTGTGTTCCTCTGCAGTGCCTGAAGGAGAAGAGGTGATGTGTTTTCTTAACCGATACAGAGTGGGCCTTTCCCCAGAAGCCTCTGGATTCCCAAGCTGGCAGGCTCTGGTCCTCAAGGCTCTAAGCCCTAGGCTTATGAACATTACTGCCCACAACTAAGTCTCCTGTGCTCCTCAGCCTGATTGGAGAATCTTCTCTGGTCTACCTGCTCTAGATATTAAACCATTCAGGATAGGTGTGGGCGACTGGACAATATAAGGGCTCAAGAGGAGCAACGAATCATTTATTTGAACAAGTCATCTCTCCACAGCTGATACCACAGGCTGTGATCAGCCAGTTACTGTGAGACCCCACCAGTGGGGAGTCGCACCTTTGTGGCCTGATACGGTGATGGGGTAGACTTTGCAATGAGAGAAAGTGCTCGGAATTCTCCAGCCCTTGGGCTCAGCATCCCCTCAGACATGGCAACTCCATACTCCGGCCCAGCATAGCCTACAGCTGCAGCTCCCACTGTGTTCCCCAACCACAGGACAGGCTCAGAGCCCATGGTTTTAAAATTTAAAAAAAAAAAAAAAGTGGCCCTGCTCAGCTTCAAGGGATGTTCTAAACCTACCAGCAGGTGACACATAACCATGCAGGGAAGGCCTGGCCTAGATGGAAAGACTGAAGAGAGAACAGCCCCTCCCCCAGCCTTCTTCCAGCTCTCTATCTAGGGTGAATGGTGAATTCTCTCATACGTACATTGTACACTCCTTCCTGGGGTTTCCTCTTCTGCTGAAGAACAGAAAAGAGCAAAGATTAGAGAGAATCCAGGCTGGAAAATGTAATCGACCCCATGCTGCCTGACCCACACTGCCTTTTCCAGTGTCTGTCTCCTCCACATTACCCAGCCTTGAGCCCCAGTAGCAGCTCCCCGGCTCATACTTCTTTGGTTATGCATATTCCTGCACACACATTCCCGTCCCTACCGGGGCAGGCCCTAGGGATGACTGCTGATGATCTTTCAGCCGTCCCCACCCCTACTAATGGACTCCTATTGCACCATAAAGGGAGCCATGGGCTGGGTCCCCTCATTCAGGGCCGAGTCAGCTAGTCTGCTCATCAGGTCCTACCTGATGTGGCCACCCTCCCTCCTTGCTCTTCCCCTCCCCCTTCCTGGTCCTAAGGAGAAGAGCTGAGGTTGGAGGATGGAATAGGGGTTAGGGACTTGGCTACTTTCCATGCCCTCTAGCAATGTATACCCAGCACAGAACTCAGGACCTAGGCTAGGGCTGAGTGGACAGGTATGACCAAAGATACTGAGGACATTGGGTAGCTTTGGGTAGTACTGACCTTAAACTGAAGTTTTGTCCTGACTCCTGCAATTAGGAGGCCTCTAGCCCAACAGAGGAGTCATCTGGCCCTTCCCCTCCCTAAGGAATGGAGTCTACAAAGGGCAGAGGACACACAGTCAGCTGGAGCTGAGGTGGCCATGTTCTAAAAGGGTATTCGGAATCCAGGATTCCTTCTCCATGGTCTTAGCCCTTCCTGTGTCTATCTTGACATCAGGGCTGTCCAATGAAGGCTGGTGATGCTATCATGTGTACAGTTGGGTTGGCTAAGGAGCAGCATAGGAGAGGTAAACAGAGCTTAGAGTGAAGGCTAGGGTGACATTACCCATGACAGGGCTTCTTATGATGCAGAATGGGACCAAGAAGAGAGGGAGGAGTTGGCAGCAAGAGGTTCTTTGTCATCCTCTTGTCCCAGTCCCTATCCATGTTACTGTGAGTCTAGTGCCCACCCTCAAAGCCCACCCACCCCAGAAACAGAGGAGATCCTTACCTCTTTGCCTCCCATCTCAGGATTCCCAGCCCAGTTGCTCAAAACATCATATTCCTCTCTTCGTCCTAGATTGAGCTCCTACAACAGGAGATGGGACATTCAGGAGAACGGAACCACATCAACTGAAACTGGGCTTTGGTTTCCCAAAACGCAACATGGGGAAGAAGAGGTATCTCGGTGGGAAAGGTACGTGCCTCAGAGCCTGGGGATCTGAGTTCAATCCCCAGGCCCCACGTGGTGAAAGGAGAGTGTCCTCTGACTTATATGCATGCATCATGTTACACACACAGCACAATAAAAAGTTCAAATCATTTTATATTTTATTTGTTATGTGTATATGTGTGTGCCTGCTGTATGCTGTGCACTACATGTCTGCGGAAGAGGCCTCAGAACCCCCCGGGAACTGGAGTTACAGATGTTTGAGAGCCACCATATGGGTGCTGGGGAAAAGCCTGGGTCCTCTGTAGGAGCACTAACCACTCCTAACTGACTCTTCAGTTCCAGTAAATGTAATTTTTGAAAAAAGGCATGGAGAGAGATGAAAGAGGTGTGGAAACTGCTTCCTCTTCATGCCAGCACCTCAGAAAATACCTGATACCAGGATGGTGTATGGCAGGAACCCCGAGTTACCGTGTGCTTTCCCTCCTGCTCAGCTGTCTACTGGGGTTCATAATGACATTTTTATTAGCAAGTGAAACCAAGGCTCCCAGAGAGGAAATCACACAGACCGAGGACCCACCGCTTTTCTGTGCGCTCTAGAATTGCCGGTGGCCGGCACTTCACTCACTAGAGGCGGGGCTGTGCCAGGCATCTCATCATTCAAGCTCTTTGTCCTCACGATAGCACCGTGGGGGCAAGAGGACTGCTGCCCCAGTCTTTGGGTTAGAAAACTGACCTCCCACAACTTGCCACCAGTCACCGGGCTGATAGCTGTGGACCAGACCTACAGCGGAGCCTGGTCTTGGAGCTTCCCTGGGTCCTAGGATAAGACTGTGCAGGCAGGTCTGCAGAGTGGACACTTACATTGTAGAGCTGGTTGGAACCCTGCTGGTTGGCATCAGCACCTACACTCCCGCTGAACTGCAACAGAGCAGAGAGAATCACAATGCAGCCCCATCTCCAAGATGGCCAGAGGGCTGGCTTCAGTGCCGAGCGAGCTGAGCAACGGGCCCCTTGATGCTTGTTGACAACAAACCGCATATGCCTTGCTGTGTGGCTATCCCTTGCAGGGGCCCAATGTGTGGAAGCTTCCTTCTGAGCTCAGTTGTCTTTTCTCCTGCCTGCCACAGAAGTCTCTACAACTTTAGTCTTAGAAGAAGCTAATTATCCTAAGTAAAGGCCTTGGCCCTCCCCCTGTGTGAAAAGGGCCCTCAGTCTTTGCCTGCTGGGAGCCAGGAGCACTCTCCTGCTCTTCTTCCTCCAGGGAGCACTCTCCTGCGCTTCTTTCTCCAGGGAGCACTCTCCTGTACTCCTTCCTCCAAAGACTCCAGGACACTCAGGGTAGACAGCAACTACAAAAAGCTCCCTGCTAAGCTGGCCCGCTGGCATCATCACCAGCCCTCTCCTGAGTGCTGGCTTACTGTCATGAGCACATGCCTCACGTTGGCATAACCACACATGCCACCTAAGCTGAGAGGAACTACAGGGTTTTTACAGAGTCGGAGCTCTGGAAGGAAACTTACAAATCAACTAGGCATTGTTTCCAAGTAAATAAACAAATAGACTTTCTCCAATAAAATCTTATGCCAGAAAGGAAGTGGGTTATAGTGCCCTGAAGGGATCAGACATCTTTCTGCCCCAGATACATCTTTTCCACAAAATTCATAGTTTCAGGTACCTGGTGAATCACCATGTTATTCATCACTCTCATTTGCAGATGGGGAAACTGAGACTTGGAGAGAAAAGCTGGTGTGGCCTTGGTTAGCAGCTCAGCAGCAGGCTCCAAGAAGAGACCGCAACTCATCCACTCTTTTGTCCTTCACTACCTGGCATAAGTCTCCCGTTGGCCAGCAGATGCCATGGGACACTCTCATGTCCAGGCACTCGTACAGACCCTTCTCACTCAGGCACCTAGCCTAGGCTCATTGTCCTGCCCTGTCTGCCACCTCGGGACAGTCCACCCACTGTGCACACTTGGCTGTCCCCTGCCTTGCCCATGCACACCAAGCCTAGCCCAAACCGGAGACTCCAGTGCCAAAGCCCCACCACACATCCTCCACAGGAGCCCAGGAGAACCCACCTTTGCTCTCAGGTACAGGGCTGTGACAATGACGCCATAGATGAAGAGGATTCCATCTAGCAGGTAGCAGAGTTTGGGATCCAGCAGACCAAAGCTCTGTGCCTCTGTGGCAAGACACAAAACTGTCAGCTGTACCCGGGCTTACAGGAGCGCATCCCTCCTACCCCTGCAGCAGCCAGCCAGGTAGAGCCTGGGAAAGAACCTGGGAAGAGGGGGGGGAGCGGGACCAGGGGAAATATGAAGCTGTCCACAGGACTTCTGCTTCGGTGGCATGGGAGACCTTGCATAAACTGTGAACCCTAAGCTTTAGAAAGGTACCTCGGCCTTGGTAACTAAGACCCACCTTCAGAGAGGAACCCTAGGGGCTAAGAAAGGTGGGGCTCAGAGGTTCAGTGATTGAGTTCAATCATCTCAATTTCTGTTCATTGTCAGTGAAGTCTGGCTGTAGTGGAACATGTGGTATGTGGCACACATCAGTAATCCTGGCACTGAAGAGACAAGAGGGTTGTAAGTTCTAGGCCAGCCTGGGCTGTATAACAAGTTCAGGCAGCCTAAACTTTTTAGCTCGGAGCCTCTTCTGTTTAGTCGTTCTCGCTAATTCGATGGATTCCTAACGCCTCCCGCCTTTCTGCTGTTTGTCACACTACGCTTAAAGCATGTGTAGCTGGTACTATCTCTAGATAAGAAAGGTAGGGGGTGAGGGAAAGGAGAGACGTTAGTTAAATAGAAGTTAGCAATCCTATTTGAAAAAACCACACCACGCCAACAAGCAAAGCCTGTTATTGATCTTGACGAGCCCCTACTAGGTGAAGTGTGCAGCAACTGGACCTGAGAACTGGCCCTGCCTGAGAAGCCCACAAGCAGAGGTCTCTATGGCTTTCCTGCGTGTCTCCAGAGGCAGGAGCGCCCTCTGGTGGCTGCTGGCCAGCCACGTGGGGACAGAGAAGGTGGATTAGGTGGACAGGCGCTGCTATGTCATTTGGGACCAGGTCTGTCCTGTGAAACAGGTCGGAAGCTTCAGAGTTTGTTCTGTGAAGTATTTATGGCTTGAAGCACAACTATTAAGGCCCCATTGGATCGCCACCAGAAACACACTGAGAATTGCAGGTACGGAGCGCTTTTGGCTGCCCACACGTTTCACGGAAGTTGGTGACTTAACTCTCATTCATTGTCCCCCATGCCCACCTCTCTGAGGCCCTCCATCCTTTTAACTCCAGCTCGAATCCCAGATCCCTCCTGGCCCCAGGTGGAGATGTCTTTGTCAACTTCCCACAGTCCCTGCTTAGAAACTGTTAATGACCCAGACACTTCAAAGACACTGGAATTCTGTGCTGCCGCAGGAAGGCTCTGTCTTTTCCAGACCAAACTGGAAAGAACTCGCTGCCACCCTGTCCCATCTCCAGCTTTCCCAGGTATTCCAGGCTGGCCTTGAATTTACTAGATAGTCTAGGATAACTTTGAATTTGTAATGCCCCTGCCTCCAGGTCTGAAGTGCTGGGATTTGCAGGTGTGCACCTCCATGCTTGGTGGTTCTGGGGATCAAACCCAGGGCTTCGTGCCTGATAGGGAACACTGTACCTACTGAGCCACATCCCAGCCCTTCCTCCTGTCACTTATACCCCGTGCTCCATTAACCTCGCAGGGGCTTTCTTATTCCCGCCATGCCCACCTTGGCTTCACCTGGCTCCTCCTCTGGGCCACCACTGCCAACTCTGCCCCACCCCTGCAGAAATCAGGCCCATGTCCTGCCATCTGAGTTCCCCAGCGGTAATCAGTGAATGGCGGAGGATGCAGAGCCTATGACCTGGATAGTTCTCTGGAAGTTCAGACCTCCCTTCTCAGGCTGTGAGCTCTGGAGGCCAATGGCTGCATTTCATTTTGCTTCCTGCCCCACCCCCAACCCCATGCCCAGAGTGGACATTCATCAAATTTCCTACAGTTGAAAGGAGGGTATGTTTCAGTGACAGGGAGATGCCAGGCTCCAGGCTGCTCTTTGTTCTAATAATGACCCAAGAGCCCCTAAGAAGCCAGCCAGCCCCCAATAAAGGCTACCAAAGCAGGAGTGACATTTCCTTTCAGGGCTGAAAAGATGTCAGTGGCGATTTACAGGGTGGTTGAGATTCATAGAGAGAGCCCAGAGAAAATCGCTCAGCTGCCTGTTGTGTGAAATGAGAACAGAAAAAAATACTGGATAGTAAATTTAGAACAAATAAGAAGAAATAACTCTGTGTTGTGCAGAGTCAGCACAGTTGGGGGCAGGCGGGGAGCTGGGCACTCTCCCGCTCCCAAGGATGAGTAATAGAGACAAGGCTTCCTACTCCCTTTTTAAAGAGCAGCGTAGTTTAATGGTCAGCAAGAGAAGCGCTACGTGTCGGGCAGGCGAGAAAAGGAGATTAGCCCAACCCTTGCAGGGACCTCCCTTTCCTCAGTCCCATAGTATATGCACTAGAGGAGTGGGCCTCAAGAGTGTTGTGATGTAGCCCAGAAAATTCCCATACAAGAACTCAGGACCTCTGTCAGTCACATAATTTATTAACTATTCGTTGGCCATTGGCTCCGTGTCAGGGGCTGCAGAACTAGAAAGAGGCTGTGTTGGGGATAGATGGCGTTCACATTTCGCCTGCCACTTACTAGCTGTGTTGGTCCCAGAAAATAACCTCACTTCTCCGGGCCTAAGGCCCTCTGTCCATAAAGCTGGGTGGGAGTGCTTGCCTCTACCTTAAGGGCTGTGGTAAGGCTGCTTCGGCAGGTGTGAATGGCAGGGTTTCTGTTTCCTTGGCAAAGGCAATGGTATCTGATATTTGGGGCATTCACCCAGCAACAGGTTTTCCCAGTGCCACTAGTCATGGTGACCATACTGTCCCCTTCCCGCTCGACCATCTCCTCCCCTGAGCCGCTAGCAAACCCTATCGCATCTCTACTACATCCCACGCCAGCCAGGCACAGCACTCAGGTGCTAGTCAGGAGGTATCTGCGGCTCTGTTTTCCTGTATGATGGGAAAGCCATTTTGTCTTATGCTGGCACCCATCCTCCAGATCCGCAGCCAGGAAAAACCTGGCGCCTGAGAGAAAACAAACCCAGAAGCCGATTAAGGGTTCTAGAGTCCAGACCTGTGAGCCTGCTTGCCTGTTAGAAGGGCTCCCTGTGGAAGCTGACTTAGCCAGCATGGGCTAGAACCTGGGTAGGGAGACTTCAGCACTGGCTGGGGACGCCCTGTATCCCACGGAGCTGCTGTAGCCAGAGCATGAAGAGGGAAATTTCGCCTTCCACAGCTATGTAACCGTATCATCTACACAAGAGAAAATGTCACCGAGGGAGAGGAGAAATACATTCATGGTCTGTCCCCCTGCTCTCAGGCAGTGAGCGGCTGGCTCCATGCCCCTGGCTCCGAGCGTCTCAAGCCTCAGTTTCCTCTCTGTATGAAGGGAGTAAGCTTACTTAGCCCCTTGTTGATGGAGGAGTAGATACAGCTATACGTACCAGGCGAGGGACCTGGTTTGTTCCTCCTAACATTAGCTAGCATAGTCACTCTGTTTTTAAGCCCGTGACTAAAAAGCTGGTGTCTTCACCTTGTAGCAGGACACCTGGACTAGACCGTGCGAGATACTCACTGGTGGAGACCCCCAGGGCAGCCAGCCAGAGACGGCTCAAGGAGTGTCTGTCAGTTCAGATACTAAAGTCCTGGATCATTAGCAAGAGTGAGTCTAGCCACCCCTGGGCACGCCGTTGTCACCTCATGAGAGCCCTGGTTCCCCTGTCAGCGTAGATTTTACGACCCAGAGGGCAGCCTGGGGAGACATGCGTCCTAGGAGAATCTCATTCCTCTAGTGTCTCCCAGCTGGGATCAGCTTCTGACAGCAGGGATTAGGTTTTAATAAGCCTGGCCCTGTCATAGTTGCTGACGCACCCTGCTGTGTCCCTCACACCAAACTCCTCTTGTAGCAAATCCGGTTGAGGAGCTGGGTATCTGCTCGACTGTGACTACCTCAAACCATCTGACCACAGCTTCTGCTGTTAAGATGACTTCCCGTGTCTGACGGGGTTTGACTCGGAGAGAAGTCCAGGAAGCAGGTAGAAAGCTTTTATCCGGCCCAGTCTGCAGCTCGGTAAACTGAGGCCAGAGGGTAGAAGCAATTTCATCAGGAACACACACCAGTTAACGGCAAAGCTGGAGTGAGTGTCCCCTGACTCCAGATGCTTCCTCGGCCCTCCGTCTCAGGGGAATCTCATCTTTAGAACAGGCTCCAGAAAGCCCACCCCCCTCCTGTGAATGCACAGCCCTTGCTTTGGACAGGCAGTCACAGGGACGGGTGATTACACTGCTTGGTGCATTTCTCTTCAGCAAGTGCTGGGAAACCCGGCTGGTTCATTCTGGTTTTCCTCACCCAGTGCAGCACTAGCCCAGGAGATGTGAGGAAGGAGTGTAGGCCTCTTAGGCAGAAAGACTCTCAGGGTCAAGGGGGGTGTCTCTTTCTCATGAGCTGAGTGTTTGAGAGATTCCTTAACTCTGAGCTTCAATCCCTCCCTGCAAGGACTTAAGGAGACTGACACCACAGGGCAGGTCAGTGTACGGAGAGGCCCCTGCGCGGTAGCATGTGCCCAGCTTGCTGGTCTCCAGCAGCATCCTTGTCACACGGAGGATCTGTAGGTACAAGCAGCAGGAAGAATAGAGGACAGGCCTTCTCCTCCCCTCCATGCTAGGTCTGGGGACAGAAGCTGGGCAGACTCTCCCACACACAATGGTGAACGCTGGCTTCCAGGACCATGTGAGGATAAAGTCAGATCACCACTATGTGCGGAGGACCTGGCCCACAGAAGGTGCTCTTTGCATGGGGGCGTTCTGAGGACTATTGGCTTCGCAAATCCACTCTGACGAGACTCACATCAAAAGCGCATTCTCCCTGCACAGTCTGGTTGAATGCTCAGAGCAGCTTTGTACAATCCCGACAGGTTCATTGCCAGTTGTGTTTTTGCAGAAAAGAAGCACAGCTCCCAAAGGTCACCCAGCTGGAAAGTCCCTGAGTGCACCTGGAGTCAGCTCCATCTCGCCCCACTTGGTCCCAGTAGCTCAGAGATGCCTTTCTTCTGGACAGCTCCAGACCTCCACAGGGACTTCTAGCCTCTGCTTAAACATATTTGGGGGTAAGAAACTCCTCACCCACCAACCCCTGGTAGGGGGGCTCTAATTCTCAGTCTTTCCATTCCCACCCATGGTCATGCCCAGCTTTTGTCCACTTTATAGGAAATACTTCAGCATTGCAGGTAAGACCATGTCCCTGGAGGGGAGCCCATATGAGACCAAGGCCTGGGTCTGCTACCATGTGACCCTGACACCATCCTAGGTCCCTCCCAGGCTATATGGTCCTTCAGACCTCATAAGTACTCAGGTCAAAGGACTTAATGTCATCTGTGGTAATCAAACAGTTCACAGCTCAGGTAGGAACAGCTCCCTTCCTATCTCCTAAACTTCCTCCTCTCTGGAACCCTAGCTTGGGACCCAGGCTCCTGCTGACATCCACCCCCACCCCCAGTCTCAGACTCAACTGACTATGACAGTGTAGGGTAAGAATTCAGAAAACAGGAAGTCACATGTTCTCAGGAAGGTAGTGGCACCAGCGGTGGGGGTGACTGTGTAGAGCAGAGCACTGGACATGGTGCCAGCCCACTGACCACAACATGAGGACACACAGGCTTTCCCATCAGGGCTTGCTGCCTTTTCCTTCCATCGCAGCAAGAAGGATACACGCTAAACACACGGCATAGTGGTGCTAGCCACTAGCTGAAGATTGCTTCGGTGACTAGAACCACGGTGAGGTTTATGCAGACACCCCGGTGACTCTTACACTACCAGCGGGGGAAAGAGTCTCGGAGAGGTTTTGAAACACCACTTAATGTTGCTCTTGGCGGTCTTTCTGGTCCTCAGTACTGAAGAGAAGGGTCCAGAACCCTTTCTTCTCCATGGGTCAAGCCTGCAGAGCAGGTTATCTCCTGGTTGTACTGTCTGTTGTAGTTGTTGGAAGCTGAGAGGCACATGGCGTTAGCTGTCATACACAGATTGTTACCAAGAGACCAGGACACACAATGGCCAGATCCTTAGTGCCTGGCTTACCTGGAGCCGCCCTGATCTCTCTGACCTTCAGAGACACTCTCCATCATTTACAAGGGCCACATAGTGTGTCCTTCCCACGGTAAGGTGCCCCAGCCTCCTCTCCCTTCCTTGGTGTACGACCACAAATATTCCTGCCTGTCCTGTTCTGAAGCCATTAACCTGGTCACAGACTATCTACAAACTACACATTCCCTCAGACAAAGACACCAAGTGGAGAAAGAGACTCTTTTATTTCTCAGAGTTAGAGTGATCATGGGGTGTGCTTTTCCTTTATCTGTATTTTTATTTCCATTAAAGTTGTGGCTTGTGCAATAATTTTACATTTTTTCCGTGATTGTTTTTTCCTGTTTTCAAGTAAAATGAACTCATGATAGAAGTGCAGAAAGGTAAGGAAAATAGCCAAATCTCTCATGCTTTCCCATTCAAGTGCCGTCCCTTATAACTGCAGCAGCAGCTTGCCTCCCGAGATGTCTGTTCTTCATCGTTTGCAACCACCGGGAATCAAAACGCTTCTCCTGATGGCTCAGTAGGTAAAGTAAAAAACCTTTGCTTTTCTTCAGTCTGTGCTATAACTTCTCGTATGTTAAAACATCTCATGTCAGTTTATATAATCATGCTTCAAATTTCAGGTTACTTCATAGGTTTACTGAATATCTTAAATCATTTTTGCACATCTCTCTCTGTGCACACACTTGGGTCAGACAGCAGCTTCCTGAGTTGGTTCTGTCCTTGCACCATCTGGGTTGGAGGGACTGAACTCAGGCCATCAGGCTTGGCAGCGGGTACCTTTCTCTGCCGAGCCAGCCTCCACATACTATTTTTAATGGCCTCCTAATGATCTTTTCACTATTCTACAGGTGCACTATATAAGCAACACGTAAAACAATGTATGTATAGGGCCAGGTGGGTGGTGCATCCCTCACATGAAAGGCAGAGGCAGGAAGGTCTCTGAGTTCGAGGCCAGCCTGGTCTGCATATTTAGTTTCAGACTATCTAGGGCTATGTGGTGAGACCCTGTCTCAACAAACATACAAAAAAACCCGACAACAAAAAAAAAAAAAGGGGGGGGGCTGGAGAGATGGCTCAGAGGTTAAGAGCACTGCCTGCTCTTCCAAAGGTCCTGAGTTCAATTCCCAGCAACCACATGGTGGCTCACAACCATCTGTAATGAGGTCTGGTGCCCTCTTCTGGCCTGCAGACATACATACAGACATAATATTGAATACATAATAAATAAATAAATAAATAAAAACCGACAACAATGTATATATAAACAACAAAATACACGTATGGTGTGCATGTTTACATATCTGCATACATCTACAGAAGCAGAGGGGAGAGTCCCTCCTTCCTCTTGACACCAGCTTGGGCATATGGCTGCTGACTGTCACAGTCACGGTCATACCAAACACTGGCTCCTCACTTGGAGTCCTTTAGGGCTTTGTTTCATTTGATGGTAGCAACCGAGTAAGGTAAACTGGGGGGCAGTCCTAACTTGCTCTCCTTCAGAAGTAAAAAGACTGAAGGTGAGGGAGGTGAAGTGACTCCCCTGTGGTCCCACAGCACACACCTGGCCAAGCCCGATGGAGAGGCCACTCCTCAGCCTTGTTCCTCCTCTCACAGCCCTCACAGGATTTTACTCGGCACATTAGACTCAGGTTACAGATTCTGTGTCAAAGTGCTAAGCGGGATTTTGCCATTTCTCTGAGCATGTAACTCTGATATGCAGAGGTGTGTTTACAAAAATGTTCATTGTGTTATTATCTGCAGAAGAAAAAAAATCCATGAAAATAACAAAAATGTCCACGAACCGAGAATCTGACAAAGTATGATATATCTATATAGCAGTTTAAGATGCTCACATAAAACTGGGGGCGTAGCTCAGTGGGCAGACTGCTTGCCAAACAGGCATAAAGTTCTAAATTTAATCTACAGCACATGTAAGCCCAGCATCAAGAAGCTAGGGACAAGATGATCAGAAATTCAAGGGCAGCCTAGGCTACAGGAGAGTCTGTCTGAGGAGGGGAAAAACAGAAAACTTCACACTGACAACAGAGTTCTTCATGTTTCCTAATCTGGAAAGATTTCCAGAATAATTAGGTGAAAAATAGAAGTGCAAACTGCAGGCTCTAGAGGGGTATATACAGGACTTGTGGGTAAAAATAGAAGCATATGACCTGCACAGGTGCATGTGTGTGGAAAGCCGTGTCTGGATCTAGAGTCAGTATTGTTTAGGATAGTGGAAACAAACAATGGTGATGGGGTGTGGCATTGTGGGTATTCGTGCTGGTTAAAGGTGGGGCCTGAACCAAAAAAGTACTCTATAGTAGAGTACTTTCCTAGTGTGGGCCGGGCCCTGTGTTTAAACCCCAGACTGCCTCTACTTCCCAAATACGTAAGATTCACCATAATAATAAACTTAAAATACATATATACTGAGGTAGACTATACAAACACCAAATAAAAAATAATCAGCAGGGATGGTCGAGGAGATGGCTCAGTAGGTAAAGCTCTTGCTTGAGCATGAGGCTTTGAGTTCAGATCCCCACCATTGGCATAAAAGCCTTGCCAATGGCCTGCATTTATAATCCCGGCAGTGGGTGAGGGAGCAGGAGGCAGATGGATCCCAGGAGCTCCCTGAGTCAAATCAGTGACTCCAGGCTTAGTGAAGACGGCTGCTTCCAAAAGTAAGGTGAAAGGTTATCAACATGGGCCTCTGACCTCTTGCACTGCACACACAAGAACAGATGTCCACATGCATATAGCACACACAACATTGTTTCATTATGTACATTTCTCCATGTATATAGAAACACTGAGTGCCGGCTACTGTTGCTATTGTCCAATACTGTGCTGCACAAGCCCCCAACACACACTTAAACACGATAGGGGCCTGGGGGGTGAAAGATGAAGCAATCCTTTAAATCCACGAGTCCCCTCAGCGGGTCCCACCCTAACCAGGAGACAGGTGTACATGACTCTCCCCAGGTTAGACTCTCTCCCTGAGCCTCAGGAGTTAAGGCAGCCTGGGTTACCCAAGGGAATCCATGGGACCAAAGGAACCAAGAAGGCAGAAGCTTGTCACCGTCTTCCTGGAGCTGATTTTGGTGGTCCAGTTGTTCGGGGCACTGGGTAGGGAGAGGTTTTACAGCATCCCCAGCTGAAACCCAGGTTTTTGTCACCTAGTTTTCCCTCTTGCGGCTGGCAGCTCTCAGGGGCGGGGCTGTCGGTGACCCCGCGGGGACCCCTCGAGCTGCAGACACTTGTGTGCTGGCAGCACCAAAGAATCAGGCTGTGGGTGTGTCACCCTGCCTCGTCTGTATTGGAACCTGGGGGACGACGAGTCATTCTGATTTTAGAGCAGATTAGGACTGTAAAGAGGGGTCCACTCACAGCCTGCCTTGAGGCCTCCTGTGGTGAACTCTGGGTACCTCCCTCAGAAACACTTGAAACTTTGCTGCTAGGCTTTTCTCTCCAACCCACCCAGAGCTCTGGCGTGAGTGAATGCATCCTGAAAGGTGAAGGGCAGTGAGCAGGGAGGAGACACCAGGCATGGGGCCGCTGTCCCACGCCCTGTGGCTGTCCCGCCGGCTGCAGTGCGGTTAGCGGCCGACACCCCTCCCCCACCCGGCCCGCAGCTGGCTCCCTGCTCGAGGTTTCCTGTCGAGCAGCACCATCCTGGGCCGGGTTATCGCCAGTGATCTCCCTTCTGAACCGCTCACACTCCGCCACGGCCGCCCCCACTTGCGGTCCCTTTCCCCAGAACCGCACCGCCCCCGGACCCTTCGCAGAGCTGCCGGCTCGAGCGCTCGGGGGCAGCCGGGGGCTGCTTCCTGACATCGGAGGGCTGCCCGGGTGCCCCTGCCCTGAAAATCAAGGAAAGAGCCAGTCCCAGGAGCTTGTCTGGGTTGGAGACAGTGACCAGAATAAGGCCAGCCCAGGCTCAGGTGGCATGTCGGGGACCAGGGGCAGGATCTTTAGCTCAAGGTCGGGTGGGCAGAAACTGGCAGGTGGGGGCTAGTCCCCGCCCCAAAGCATCCTCCACCTACTTCTCAGGGAGAGCGGGGGTGGGGGGAAGCAGAAGGGCTCTCTGCTCTCACACAGGGGGACTCCAAATGTCGTCAAAACTACCACTCAGAATCTAGAGCTGCTTTCATTTCGAAGCCCCGTCAGCTCGGAGCTCCAGGGCTTCCCTAGCCAGCTGGCTGCCTAGCCAGCAGGTAGAGAAACGCCGATTTTATTCGCCCCATCGTTCATGGGACATTCGGATGTGGCCTATAAAGTGGAACACTTCCAGGGCTGTGTGGCCTCCCATTTGCGGCAGGAGCGAGGATGGATAAGCGCACTGAAGAGACGGTGGTTACAGGCCTATGCTGGCATTCTCCGAGTTGAACTAACCAGTTCTCATGAGAAGGCACTCAAGAAAATTACAGATGCAGATACGTTCCCTCACAGAAACACACACACACACACAAGCACGGCTGTAATTTAGCTTCAGGGTGTGTGGTGGGGGTTCTTCACTCTGCCTTTGAGCAGAGCCCACCAACTCAGCAAAAGGATTGCAAAGTCTGGCTGGGGTCCTGTGTTGGAATCATTTGAGCTGCATGCAGGGTGGAGTGTTTAAAACTGTTTCCCAGTGTTCACATGCTTCACACTCTTTGGGAAACACTGCCTTCTGGGGTTGATAATCTGGAAATTTCTGTAAATATAAACATATCTATCCCACAGCATTTGCCGACATACTACTCTCTGAGGGAGGGCAGCCTGAATATTCTCTCAATAGGAATTCGAGCCTCAGTCTGTCCCTTTGCTGTAGAAACGCTCAAGAGAACTTACTTTGGCATTGTAAGGGCATCTTGTGTTCATCGCGCACATTTTGTCTTATGGACGACGTGTAGTGTATACCTTTATTTAAAACAGAGTCCTAGAATGTTCTGCTCTCCCAGCCCACTTTCCTCCCCTGGATTCATTCTCTGAGGACCAGCTGGGAGGCTGCTCGTAACTACCCTGGGAGACCTCACATCCACCTGTGCTTGGGGATTCTGAAGCAGGTGCAAGATGCCAGCCTGCTTAGGGGCAGGAGTGGGTGCCATGTTCTGTCAGCCCTGCAGGCAGCCACTCTAGGCAACCTAGAAGCTCAACGGACTGCTGGGGCTGAGAGGTGGGGCGGGAGGGGGTGGGAAACCTCAGTTGGTAGCGGATTTCCAGTGTTCCTTCCCACGATTTGTCAGAACAAGTCTGAACCCCCTGCAGACCAGAATGTCAGCGAAGGCGAAAGGAAGAAAATACTGTAAAAGTTAAAAAGGAAAAAAAAAATACTGCAACCAACACGAAGCCGGAATCTTTCCCCTGCCTAGACCTGACTGATTTAAGATGGACTAGAAGCAAAGGCACACTCGTCTAGTGAAGTCAGGAGAGCGCAAACAGCGATGCTCTGGAGTGTGCGGAGTGCTCCCCACCCAGGAGTGCTCCCCACCCAGGTACCACCAGTGTCCTCCACCCCCAGGCTTTTCCAAGCCTTTTCCAGCTCTCCTGTTCCACCGAGGCTCTCCAGGAACTCCAGCCCACCTCAGCCTCAAACACAGTCGTGTTTGTTTGTTTGTTTGTTTACAGTGCAAAGCAAACACTTTATTCTGAGCTGTTCTTTCCTATGCAATTAATTCTATATTGCCTCAGGATAAACACTTCCTCTCTGCTTGGTGGAAAGCCCAGTTTTAGCAGCCCCTCCCACCTCGGATAATTACTGGATTGATTGATTGATTGGTTAAAGGTCATTAGTGCTATAAAATAAATGAATTTTGTGGCTTACATTTCAAAGAGCCTGTGTGAGAGACTGGAAAGAAACCTGCCCTCCATCCCATCCCCACCCCCACCCTGTGGGAGCTTTGGCCAAAGCTAACATAGAACCTGTGGTGTGACACCTTTGTAAAGCTTTTTCCCCCTGGGTTCTTTGCGTCCTAAATAAGTTGTTAACAAAATAACATCTCTAGTTCTTTTGTCCTGCTGGGTCCAGCTCTGGGATCAGGGCTCAAAGCTAGTCATCAAGAGAAAAACTGCTTATGATTTCCTCATGAAGTGGTTACAAAGTGTTAGATTCCCAAACTGCCCTTCATGTTCCCTTCGATCCCAGAGTTGCTGGTCTTGGTAGGAGCTTGACCGACTGAGCTTGTGTGTTGTAGTACTCAGAAAGGTTGGGCACTCCTGTTTTCCTGGGTCAGGCCCTGGCTGTGATCAGGTCTCTGCCCTACATTTGACAGGGACCTAGGTCCTATTGGGCCAGGAGTGCCTGGATCAGCATCCTTCTGATGACCGATCAGAAAACGCACCCAGAGTTCATCTGGAAGGGGCTGCCAGGTCTAGGAAGACCAGCCAAAGGCACTTAGCTTCAACGCATCCTTTCAGCGTGCCTGGGCTCTCACCCTTCAACACTCAGCACAAACGTTCCCCCTCTTGGCACATTTTCTGTGCTGTGTTCATGTAGAGTGGGTTCCAGCGGATCCTAATCTACAGGGTAACCTAAAAGTCAGAAACCATGAGGTACATTTACAGTTAAGCAGGATATTGGCTTGGCTTAGCTGGCTGGCCACTGTGCACCTGGAGCCCCAGCAATTCAGGGGCAGAGGCAGGAAGACCTCTTGTTTCCTGTAGACAAGATTGGCCTGGACAACACTGTGAGACCCTGGCTCAAAACAAAACATACAAGAATATTTACAAATAATATATTTAAATTTGAATGTGCAGAAACATACATACATTTGTTTTAATTTGATATAATGGTTGATCTTTTCAAAACGAGTTTTAAAAAATCCACCCATACACTACCTCTGCTGTATGTCCAATTATTTTGAATACCTATACTTCTTGTAAGTTTTTGTTCATATTAACAATTGTGCCTGTTGTATTAAATTTAGAGGTCCGGAGGAGGTGTCTGGAGGCTGGAGGGGAACATATCGAGCCTGACATTTGAACCTGTAACTAATGTTCTGTTCATTGGTTTTCAAACTGAAGACTGAGCCCAGGGTCTACTGTGTACCTAGCTCCATTTTCAAAGTTTGGTCATTTTTTTTTTTAAATGACACTCCACTGTTCTCTACCCATTTTTCATTAATTATTTGGTGAGAAATCCACCCTTGTTTAAAAAAAAGAAACAAAAAACAAAACAACAACAAAACCCTGAGAATTCTTGCAAGATGGGAGACATTGTATTCTTTTTCCAGTGCTCACCAGCCAGCAGCAGGAGGTCACAGTAGTGTAAGAATGCAGAATGGGCGGTTTGCACCTGTATCCTTGCCTTTTGGGCTGAGCCTAAAGTAACCGCCTCCCATCCTTCCTGTGCTATCAGCTCTCTAAGCCTAGTCTCCTAACACGTTTGACACGACTAGGACCAAGAGAAATGCAGCCTCAGAAGAATCTGCCCGGTGCACTGCAAGGTGTAGAAAAGAGACCCAGCTTTTCCTCTAGTCCTGCCTCCCAGGTTACTATTTTCTGTTTTCTGAGTTCTGAAGGCTGGCTGCTTGGGGCGGGGGGGGGGGGGGGGGGGGGGGGGGGTGACGGGGTTGCACGGGACAAGGGCACTCGCCTTTCCCAGCCTCAGGATGCTAGAATGAGGCCGCCAGAGCCAGGCAACATCACAGTCCTTTCCTGGAGGTGTGTTTGTCAGATCGGCAACCCTCGGGTACCCAGCCCACGCCCGCCCGGCTAACACTCGCCTGTGACGTACTTCGCGTGGATCAAAGGCCTACAAAGCCCGCGGCGCCTGCAGCTGCCAAGCTGAGGACTCACAGGGAGCCGAATGCTGCCCCGTATGGGCGGTGGTGGGAGGAGAGCCGCCTTTGTGGCTGCTCTGTCCCTGGGAAGGAGTGCACCCTGCCGGCCGCCACACCCAGCCTGGCAGCCCCTTGCTCTATCTGACAAGCAACCCTGCTCAACCTGCGGTGCCCTTCGGTTGCTGTGTAATTTGAGAGTGCAGGACGTGTCACCAGGATGGTCGGGGGACACATGAGAGTCACAGGATGCACCTCAGAACTACTTCTGCTGTCTCTAAAGCTGTGATAATACTTCGTCTGCCGAAGAAAGACTAGGGGGGAAAGCACAGCAAATCCTTAACAGTGTTTCCAACTCTGGTTTGTGAAATTATAGGTTATCTGGCTATTCTTTGTGCCTCTTGATTTACCCAGCGTCTACAATGCATGCGAATACATAATTTTGAAAGGAGAGAAAATAGTCAAAGTACAATCCTACAGCTTTCATCAACCAGACCTCCTGCCAACCTCCAGCCTACCAATTCTCCGCTGCACTTCATGTCTGTGGACACCTAAATTACACATATACACACCCGAGGGGTGGGGGTGGGGGACAAACAGGGCAGCTGATGGGATACTGAAGTTAAAGTTTGGTTCTGACCAATTCGCCCATTAATGCAGGAGGCTGAATAATTAGTAAAGTTATAAGGGTCCTGGAGGCCCAGACTGGCTGGTCGAATAGCCAACCTACATAGAACCCAGGTTCTCTGGCCACAGTGTTCTCTTCATGCCCAGGATACTGATGGAAGTGTGTCTTCACAACCCCTGCAGAGCTTGGCTTCTCTTGTCACTTCCCAAAACAAGCTCGAAGTCCGGTTTGAGGCTGTTCTGAAATCCCCAGTCAGCACTGCCTGAGTTCCTCCCCAATTCAGCACAAGGCAGAAGAGGCAACCCCAGCTGGGGAGTCTGTCCCTTGTGTGTTAGCCTCTGCTGGCAGAGATGCCAGCTCCAGTTTGGGAATACAGTCTCTGCTCCAGACTACTTGATGCTAAGGAGGAATGCGGGCTGCTTCCCCGACCTAGGTTTTGCCTATGATGTCAGGAGAATGGACCAGGCAGGGAAAGAGGACGTCTTATTCCCCATTCCTGTAAAGGTCTGTCGTTCCTCCCTGCAGGGCTTCTGTTTTTCCTTCCTGCGGGGCTGCTCCCTCTCCAGGTGCCCACCTCCTTCCTTCTTCTGGGTCATCCTGTCTTTGGGCCAATAGACTTTTCCTCTCTGTCTCCTCTTTGCATTTCCCCCTAAATCTTACTTTTCCTCAACCATCTACTCTTGCTCCTTTAGTTCTGTTTGATGAACCGGCCACAGCTGGAGGTAACACAGCTGGGCCATCTTGGCAAGCCTTCATGGCATCTTTGTCACCTTCTAACACGGGGTCCATTGGGCTGGCACAGAAGTTACCTAGAGAACTGAGAGTCTGTAATGGGACCAGTGACTTGGGTCCAGCAAAGCTTTCTCACGCCCCTAGACAGGCCAGGTGAAGGCAGCAATCTCAGAAGCCCACAGTACATTCACCGTCCTTTGAAATGAGCATACTAGGCTGTTTCCAATTCGCCTCATTCCTGCCTGCAACCTGACTTCAAATGGCCAAAGCCCTTCATATGGAGTAGCAGTGACCTATGAAAGTTGTCTTTAAAAAAAGATAATGCGCATACATATTTAAAAACTACTTAGGATTTTTAAGTATCCGGGTTTATAATTTGTTTTTCTTTTCTCTTGATCCCTAGTTTGTCAGAGCCTGAACTGATTTGTGAACATACAATTCAAAGTCTTTATTTTAGGCACCAAAATGGAACTTTTAGCAATTTTGAAAGGACAGACCTCATCATAATGACCATTTAGAGAGCTGGAGAGATGGCTCAGCAGTTAAGAGAACTGGCTGCTCTTACAGAGGGCTCAGGTTTGATTCCCAGCATCCTCATGATGGCTCACAACCATGTTACTCCAGTCCCAGGGAATCTGATGGCCCCTTCTTGCCTCCTGTGGCACTTTACGTATGTAGTATGCAGACATGCATACTGACGAAATACCCATAAAATAAATTATTTTAAACAAAAGATTACTTAGAATTGGATCCAAATCTACATAAGGTAATTTACTAAATCCATTAAATGAATAGAAATGACCGATTATTACCTGTTTTAAACCAGTAATCTACCTTTAATCTCAGCACTTGGGAGGCAGAGGCAGGCAGAGCTCTGTGAGTTCAAGGCCAGCCTGATCTATAAAAGGAGTTCCAGAACAGCTAGGACTACACAGAGAAATCCTGTCTTGAAAACAAAAACAAAAACAAACAAACAACAGCAAAATCCCACAATGACTCATTAGCTAACAAACTTCCCCTTTTCTGTGAATACTATACCCTATAGGTTTATGGAAGGAGAGACCAGAGGAACCCTGAAAAATAAGTTTTTATTTGATTGATTTTGATATTCTGAGACAGGTCTTCACTCAGTAGCCCAGACTAACCTTGAACTCCTGTATCCTCCAGCTTGGGAGGACAGGTGGAGTCACAGACAGCTGTTTGTTTTTGATGTTCTTGTTTGCTGACTTAAGAAGCACACACCCCTGGAGATGGCTTTCTCATTACTTGAGAAAACAAAACACCTCCAGAAATTCCAGCACTGGGTAATCAGACACATGCGTTCAATAGTAAGTGCTTCAGACATTGTATTTCTGCAGAATGTGCCAACTGCGGCCAGTAGCAATTGTCTTTTCAGTGGGCAATAATAAAAACTGCTCTCAAGGTCCCGTCCCTGGAGGAGCCTGATTTATAAATGGAAATAACAAGTTTATAATTTCCCCCAAGCAGATGCCATTCTCCTTGAACTCCGTCACCCCGGGGATTGCTATGGAGCTCACTGAATGCGAAGCTTCTCCGGCTCCCTTTGAGCAGCTTGCCTACCTCCCCAGTCCGTGTTTCTGGCAGGCTTTTTACAAACACTTAGCTCCAAATGCAGAGGCTACCCCGCTACAGCAGGGGAGCTCTGTAAAGGCCTGCTTCTCTCCAGGGGAGTGCCAACTCAGTTCTGGGAGCGTGTCTAAGAGCTGCCTTCCCTGAAGGGACTCAGATGGCCCAGGAGGGCAGAAGCAGCCCTCTGGGCACAGGGTTAGCCATTTCCTGCCTTGGGCAAGGGTGCAGACATTCGAATCCCGGGAAATCCCCAAAGCCACGTCTGTCTTTCTCCACTCCCACTTTCCTCAACACAAAAAACTGAGAAAGCGAAGCAAATAAAAGGAAGGGGCGAGGAGAGGGTTTGCCTGAGGTTGCTCTCGCTATGGGACACCCGGGACCGGAGGGTGACGGCAGCGATGTAAAACCCCAGTCGCCTTTGTTTCAGAGGCAAAATTTCTAATAAAAAATAAAATAACATAAAAATGAGACAGGAGAGGGAGAGGACACTTACTGGAAGGAGTCCAATGCTTATCCACAGTGTATTCTGTGACTCACACACCTCTCCCCTGTCTTCACCTGCCATCTTTTGTTTGGCTCCTTTTATTGATTCCACTGGCCCTTTCCTTCCTCCCACCCTGGAGCTTCTCCTCCACACATCTCCTTGCTAAGACCTGTCTGGACACAGAACAATGCGTCTCCAAGACCCACACACACCTCACCATGCCAGCCTGCCTGGGGTAGCCAGCGTCTTAGAAACCACAGAGGACATGGGTAGTGACTGTTCAGAGGTTTCCCTACCTCCCTTCCTCCTCGCCTGTGACCGGCAAGAGAAAGAACTGGTTTCTCCGAGACAGCTGGGGGAACCTGTTTATTTCAGGGCAGCTGGAGTTATTTATCTAGCCCAGGCTACCAGGAAATTTTGAGCATCCAGTCGTTTGGAGGTCATTGATGACTGGCCCTGCCCTCTCAGAATTTCTCTGGCTACAGTTAAAGCGGTTCTCTGAGCAGCCAGCGGGGTGATATTAACTCACTGTGTCTCTCTGCTAATTTGAGTGCCGAGATGATACATGGCCAGACACACACACACTCCAGACAGCCGTTGCCAGGGAATATTGCTTTTTTGGACTTTGACACCAGTTCCAACTTTGAGAGGAATTTAAGTGATATTTATTGCATAGAAATTCCTTTCTGGAGCTCTGTGCTCCTGGTTCAGCCTGCTGACAGCACATTGGATTTATTCTGGCATCAACTCGCTGTGGAGACCAAGACTCAGACTTAATTAGCTTCATCGGGGACTGGGGTTGCAGCTTTGGAGTTTGTGGCTCCACACAGATCTCATTATGGGTACCAATCAGCCACTTAGCAGACCAGAAACCAAACAAGTTAGCCGATGCCAGTGACTTCCTCAAGCACGCTTGTCTATTTGCCCGAGTTAACTGTGACTGACTTTAGGGGGAAATCAGCTTGCTTTTAAATTAACCCAAGGTAATAGGTAGGCTTGCATTTTAATTCCATCTCTATATTATACTACATTCTGTTTTGTGATAAACTGTGTGATGTGGAGGGCATGCAAACCATGGTGTGAGTGTGGCACACAGAAGACAGCTTTGTGGGGTTCTCTCCTCCCACCTTTACTTGGGTCTGGGGGTTGAACTCCGCTTGTCAAGCTTGCATAGTGAGTACTTGTCTTTATGACTCATCTCTTTGGCTTTATTTATTTATTTATTGCCGGACTGGCACCAAATGTAGACCAGCCTCAAACGCACAGAGACCCATCTACCTCTTCCTTCCAAGTGCTGGGGTTAAAGGTGTGCACTACTATGCCAGCTGGTATTTCTTTTTAATATTAAAATTTGGAATCAATTTTGTTAGAAAAGTTATCGTTTAGAGACACGGTTTTTCCATCTCCATTTTTTTTTTTCATTTTAGGAGGCTCCCAAATACAGAATATAAAGTCCAATCTAGTTTCACCATTGTGTTTTAGACATGGCAGGACTGATGCACAGGTGAACTACAGAGACTATGGCAGAATAAGTGAGACCTGTTCAAGCCAGTGGGGTCCCAACACAGAGAGAAAAGTAGAGAAGGGGTCTCACCCTTAGCCAAAAGAAATTTGCAACTGACACCTGATGGCCACAGTGGTGTGTCAGAGGGTGTATTGACCACACTCCTGAGAAGGCCTCATGCCTAGCTGGCCAATGTGGAACTTGGCTTTTTTTATTTTTATTTTTATTTGTCTTATTGGTCTTTTGTTTGTTTCTTTTGTTTTGCATGTTTGTGGGCTTTGATTTGTTTTTTGATTTGATTTGATTTGAGAGAGAGAGAGAAAGAGCATAAACTTGGGTGGGTTGGGAGGTGGGAGCATCTGGGAGAAGGAGAATGAACTTTAAGACGTGTTGTATGGAAAGAATTTGAAATCCAGTTTCAATTACGAGGGAAAACATGGATGGGTGGGTATGCAAGTGTTTGTTGATATGTACACAGATCCACATACACAGACTCAAGTATAGTAGATGTACACACATGCGTGCACACACATTTGCACATAAGATATGCATTGCAGCCATTTCAGTTTCCAAAGCGGTCGATTGGTAATAATTGACAACAGAAGCCAGATCGCCGAACACTGATTAGCTGGTAAACGTGCAGAGGCATACCAGAACCCAGCTCCTGTTCCAGAACCCACGGGCGACTGCAGATTTATTACACATGCTTATTGTGGTGCGCTCTCGCTTTTAAAAATTTATTGCGGGCTCCGAGCTTGTTAACAAAGATTTACCATTTGCTCCTGGCTAATTCTGAGGTTAACATCAACTGCTCTTTTTGCCGTCTTTCCTACAGGCACAAAGCCTAAAATCCTGGTGCCCCTGGTGGAGGGCTTGGCGGAGAAAGCAAGCCTTGCTCTTCTGCACAATTCCTTTGCCACCTCAAGCCCCCACCCAGACCCCCACTATTTCGAGTGTTCAGAGGATGTGAATTCCACAGAGGAGTTCTCTGTTTAGCAGATAATGCTGTTCTAATGGTTATTACTACCTTCCAGCCTGCGCATCTCAGATAAATAGAAAATGCACTCAGTGTTTACATATCTTCCCAGGGGACTGGGAAGCAGGTGGATGCTGGTTCTCATTGTTATGGTCAGAGCTGCAAAGCTCAGAGCTGGGTTGCTGACCGGTTGCTCCCACAGCTTCTCAGGGGAGCCTGCTTTGCATCCTTATTTTGGGTTGTCCTGGGATTCTGCTTTGCTGTCTGATTTGTTTGTGTGTAATCCCATCATCATCATCATCTCCCGAACCCCCTAACTCACCCAGATGAGACCCAGCAGAGTGACTCATATTCCAGTGACCTAGGGCCACTGTCTGGCCATTTAATCTCGGTCTGGTCCATTGTTAGGTTCTTTCCCATTGTGGACACTTCCTCATTCTAGACATTTGGAAACAAATCGAAGTACAGGAGCAATAGTACATGCTGCAGCTCTCCAATCCCCTTAGCCAATTCATAATTGACTTTTAAATCATTTAGGTGCAAAGCAAATAATAATAGCTCCTTGGTTCAGTAGCTAATAAATTCTAGCTCATGAAAACTGAGGGAGAAGGCTGAGCCCATAAAGATTAAATATTTATGTAGATACTACACGCACAGAGACATATAAATGCACACACACACACATTTTAGGCATTACTGTTCATTTTTAATTCCTTGTGTGATAGCCAATAAGAAAAAACTTCCAGCAGAGGAAAAAAAATGAAAGGAAGATTTATTGCCTCCAAATTAATACAAGAAAACATTGCTGTAATAGCTACCCTCTTACTGCAAGAGCAGGGAGAGAGGAGTTTCAAAAATATTGAATTGATAAAATTATCTTTTCTCTATTGCGGGAAGGGCGAGTTAATATCCATAAAGAACTTAGAACTCCCTCAGTCATAAGGATGCCCTATAAATACAAACCATCATTATAATTTATTATTGAACAGAGTCCATTTTTTCATCTAAGCCATTTTTCAAAGCCCTCGGAGCTCAGGCTCCTCTGATGGGAGCCCTGACATTGAGCCAAAACACCTCTCCGAGGCACGATGCAGCCATCTATCAGTTTAATGCGAGGACACCTCAAAGCCAGCCTCCTCGCAAGCCACAAGCAGTGAGCAGGCGGACTCCATTTGAGCCTCCTTCCGTGTGCTCAGTAGCCGCACTGAGCCCAGTCTCCCTGGTCCAGCTAATGGAGAACTCATCTTTCTACCCTCTGTGTCTTCCTCCCAATAAGGGACGCTTAGACAAAGGGACCCTCACTTTACTTTAAAATTTAAGGGCGGGGTGTAGCTCAGTGCTGCAGTGCTTGCCTGGCATATGCAAGATTCTGGGTTCAATCCCTGGCACCACCAAATGACATTAGCAACAAAACAAAAAGGAACTGACAAGTTAGATTTGTTCACGCGCGGGGCTGAGTCCATTTAAGCAAATGTAGCCAGCCAAAGTAAGCACCTGAGAGCTCGTGCCCACAACCAGAAGGTGGAAAGGCATCTGTGTTTTCAGATACAAGGTCCGGTTAAGCATTTTATCAGAAGAGCAGGAAGGAGATCGGATCTCCGCCTGTGGCTTTCTACGACTCTCCTTCCAAGAGTGAATGTTTACTGTGGATGTTGGTCTTAACACATTTGCTAACTTAAAGCTCTTCTCAAACATTGAGTCTGCATTTTCCAGTCTTTTTTGTTACCCTGCCCGCACCTCCACCCTACCCCCAAATGCATGCACACGCATGCGCGCACACGTGCAACTTATCCTTGAGCGTTGGGCCTGAAAGGAGAGGGCTAGCTGAAGGCAAGTGTCCGTGCCAAAAATCAGAGGTTTTAGAGTAAGCAGTCCCGAGAGTTCATTTGTTTGATCCGACCAGCGCCGGTGACTGACCGCACGGAGCACCGCTGGGCCGCTGCTCCTCAGGGACAGCTTTGCCTCTCTTCCGAATGTCTTGGAGACACTTGAGAGTTCACTGCCGGACCTATTTTCTAAGGTGCTGAAACTTACTCCTTTTGTGATCTCATCCACTCATCCTCAAGGCCTTAAAAGACCTTTCTGTCTGCTGTTGGCCTCAACCTTCGCATCTGCAGCCACAGCTCTTCCCGGAAAGCCAGCCTGGGCCGTCCACTTAAACATCACAGGCCCTGCAGAGTGTTTGCACACACACTAAGACATCTCTAACGCTACCTGACAGCATCTTCTCCCACCAAACTTGTTCTTCTCCGAATAGTCAAAATGTACTAGGAAGAATTTGATTTCTTAATTCAAAATTGGAGTAAAACTTATTTTTTTTTCTGTATGGCATTTCTGATTACGGAAATAAAAACACTGATTATAGGAGAATTGTAAAATACTGGAGAGTATGATAGAAAAACTGAAGCCCACCCAAAACCCCACCACCCAAATATAATCACTGTTAATGACATTTTTGGCATTTTCTTCTAATGTTTGTTTTAATGTATTTTTAAAGTTGGGATCACATCCTTACGGTTTCTGCTTTTACTGTTTTGAAATAGTACTGTATACACACCCTTACCATTGGAAATGGATTTTCAATTCTATTGTGTTACAATAAACAATCTCAAACACAAATAGCCTTCTCACTGATTTTTCTGCCCCCACAGTGCTGAGAGTTGATCTTAAAGCTTTATTTTACTAGCTCGCCAATGGGCTATGCCCCAGCCCCCTTTTCTTTTTTATTTCCTTTTTCTTTTTCCTTTTTTTTTTTTTTTTTTTTGCAGGGGGGTACTTCAAAGCAGGGTGTCTCTGTATAACAGACCTGGTTGTCCTAAAACTCAATTTGTAAACCAGGCTGGCCTTGAACTCACAGAGATCCACCTGCCTCTGCCTCCCAAGTGCTGGGATTAAAGGCTTGCGCCACCACCGCCCAGCCCTCTTATTTCTTTGGAATACATTAAGAGGGTCAGAGAAATGGCTCAGCAGTTAAGAGAGCTTGTTTTTTGCAGAGGATCCAGGTTTGAGTCTCAGCACCCACATAATAGCTCACAATCATCCATAAGTCCAGTACCAGGGGATCCAGTACCCTCTTCTGACCCCTGTGAGCACCAGGAGTTCATTGGTGCACAGATGCAGACTAAAGATCCACATATGTAAAATCAAAAAAATAAAAAATAAAAAATAAATCTTTTGGGCCAGGCAGTGGTGGCTCATGCTTTTAATCCCAGCACTGAGAGGCAGAGGCAGGCAGAGTTCAAAGTCAGCCTGGTCTACAAGAGCTAGTTTCAGAACAGTTAGGGCTGTTACACAGAGAACCTTGTCTCAAAAGAAAAAAAAATCTTTTTAAAAAAGAACAAAGTAAGAATCATGAAGCTGGGTAGCTATGAAATGGGGAAATGCCTTTCAGAGCCATTAAACTTATGGGTGAATTACTTTCCAGTAAATAGCGCCAATTTACATGCAGCAATTTGAAAGAATCTGATTTATTATATTCTCACTAATGCTGGGTATTATTAGAAACAAATGATACAGTCTACCCAGGAAGCAAAACACAGCATCTAACTTTAAGGGTGCATTTGTTTACTAATAATTCTGGACAGTTTTCCACATTTTCTTCACTTCATTTCCTATCTTATGTTAGATAGCGATGAGCTTTGCACATTTTTTTTGATGGACTTTCATCCAAGTGTGTTACATGCTTGACACTATTCATCCCTTCCCATCATATGTGTTGTTAGGATTCTCTCTCTCTCTCTCTCTCTCTCTGTGTGTGTGTGTGTGTGTGTGTGTGTGTCTCCTTGCTTCCATCTGTAGGCTTAGAAAATCTCCTCATTTTGAGGTCAAAGATATTATATTTTCTTGGGGACACTATTTTCAAAGATATCCTGTCACCAAAAAAAAAAAAATCAGAAAGTAGTTTTGGTGGGAGCCCAGCTTATCTGTTGTTAAATGTGTTTGTGTGATCATCACA